>NC_065530.1:53298993-53613129 GCF_020184175.1 Aphis gossypii | reverse complement strand
TTTAAATATACAAAGTATATATTATACAAATTTAATATATTATAATCAGTATAATCTATAGAGTATAGGTACCTCAATATACTAAATTTTTACTATTACAAATAATGTAGCTGTAGGTATACATTTCTATAATACTTTATGTCATAATATACTTCCATAGTTCCATAAAATATTAATATATTACATTATTTACACATTTCATTATATATTTATACATAATACTTTGTCCTACGTCATATTAAATAAAATTTACTATTCGATGTTGTAACAATGTAACATATATTAAACCTAAAAATATAACAAGCTTCAATATTATATTGTATTTAAGTTATACATAGGTATATTATATATAGTATACTTACTAATATACTACACAATATATTATATAGTATATAATAATAATAATAACAAGTCACGATATAAATACAATTGGTAAATATTATATTAGTAGATTACTTCCTTCTCTATACAAAAAAATATATAACTATTAACAACTAGATAATAAATAGATTCATAGAAATAAATTTAATTATAATTATTCGTATATATTTTGATTCTAAATTGAATTTTCAGGTACAATTGGTCTACATTTACAAGATGAATACAACCAATATTCGTTTTACCAGAAGAGACCTTTAAGTCCTCGACCATTGGATACAATGGCAGACTTAACGAATGACCTTGGAATATGTGTTTTGCGAGTATGCAGCAATTTAACACTTATGTATTGAAAACCGTGACGGTTCGCTGGCCGAGCCGAAACTAATAATATAAAAAAATCATCCTTTCTTATAAATACAAAAATAAAAAAAATATTTACTATTAATAAAGAATCCGAACAATGTCAATTAAAAAAATTCACTTTTAGCACATTTAAGGTGTAAATCAAGGTTAAATTCATTTTTAATAATATTAAAGTTTTAAGTACTTTTCTCAATGTAACAACTATTAAAAGAGTTTAACTATGCATGAAATTAAGTCCGTAACGTTAGTCATCCAAGTTTAAAATTTAAAATTCAAGTTTTTTCTCTAAATTTATTGATTTGTGACTTTTAATGATTTTTATTTTTATTTTTATATAAGAAAATGAAGTTCTAAAATTAAATAATATTGTAAACAGTGGCGTAGATAGGAATTTTCATTGAGAATGGAGAAAATATAAAGGTCATGGGAATCCATCCCCCATATTCCTACCGTGTCTACGCCTATGATTAATACACATATCATTAGTATTTTACATCATATTTTTATATTATATGTTTGATATTCTAAGTGGTGCGAATGAAGAAATTTCCATTAGTCCCATCATTTAGAATTTTTAGACTGTCTAGTTAAATAGGTATAATTTATTATTTTATGGAAGTATAATATCTGATGAATAATCAAATTATAGAATGATAAATTATAATGATTATAGAATAAATATAGTAACTGTGCTGTTACGCATAGCAGTTTCAGAACGTGTCTACTGGCTACCATAGGCCATAGCCAATAGTTATATTTCAATAATTTAAAATACACTGTATTTCAGGTAATAGCTGCTGGTGGTGCGATTGGAAATATTGCATTTTCTCCTTTTGGTTTAATGGCAGTATCAGTTCTACTTTATGAAGGATCGAGTGGATATTCTGCTTTACAAATAAAACAATCTCTTAATTTACCTTGGGAAATCCTTGCTGTCAGAATCGGAGTTCGGGATTTAAATCGCTATCTTAAAGTAAATAGTTTAATGGTTATAAAGAACAATAATTTTAATTGATCGATAAAATTTTGATATCCTAGACATATTTCAAAAGTGATGGATTTTTGAATGGCCTAACTATGAGTAGAGAAGAAGTATGTCTTAGGCCACAGTTCAAACGAGTACTTCGACTATACGGTTTTGATGATCCCAATAGTTTTCTTTTCGATTCGTGCCCTGAAAAAGCTACGACAACAATGCAACCATTGCAACCCATGTCTGTTACTACACATGGTACTGTAGTGACAGAAATGACCCCAACTAGCCAAATAATTCAAGTTTCAACTAATATTACGAATGGATCAGCTAGTGATACATCGATCGTAACAACTGAACTTCCAGCCAAAGTAACTTACATGGGTGATGCTAGTTTTACTATATCTAATATCGATACAAACACTAATCTACCGATGAATTCTCAAACGGTCACTATGATCGTTGATATTGATACACAACCTCATACAATGCCATTAGAATTTTCAACTAATCAAGCAACGACAACAGTTCTTACCAATGAACAAGAACCAAAATCATCTAATGAAATAGAAGTGACTAGTACAAAACTAAACGAGTCATTAACGACTGAGGAAATCATTGTAAGCACTACACCTATTATCTCTGACGATCCTATGACAGGGGCAGCTACAGTAACACAAACGAACATAGATTTTAAAAGTGGAGAATTGAATTTACCAATCAAAAAAAATCCTGAATTAATAAATAATAGTAAATCTCCAACTAGTCCTACAGACATTTTTACTACTACGTTGTCGCAGCACGAAAGTACAACCGATAGTTTATCCTATATTACAATCGAAGACGTGTTTACAAGTGTGAACAATGAAATTATTTCACCGAGTAACTCTTATGTTACGCCTCATAAAGATAATCCCGATATTACGATTATTGCATCAACGGAGATCCCATTCAAAACTACTGTTAATAACGAACTTAATGTGCCACACACTGAAACGGAAGATAAATACCCTTTTCTCGGAAATACTGTGGAATCCATGATGACCACAAACAATGAATTAAAAACAGATTCAGACGAAACGACTAAAAGCATGGACGTTGTACGTCCATCATCACCATCATCATCATCATCACAAATAATTTCATCAAGAAATCCTATAATTAACAATGATGGCGCCACTATGCAGATTGAATCGAATACTATTCTTAAAAAAATAACCGACCAAACAATGTCATATACAAATTCTAAATTGAATAACAATCAAATAACAACAGTTGCTGATAATTTAAAATCATCAACAGATATTCCAACGACTACGGTAAATTCAAGTAATGCGACTGAAAACGAAATTATAAGAGAAGCAGAATCCAATCAACATTATCAAATAGCTTCTTTGGAAAAAAAGAGTGCAAGGTCTATGGAATCTAATAGTAATTTACCTACTTTCAACGTAGAGTTCGTGGTACGAAAAGAAGATATACGAAACAATAACAATCATACAAGAAAAAGGACTATTATCAACCCTGATAGGATTTTGACGGAATATCCATCAAATTCGGGCGTTTCAATTACACTTAGGGGTTCAAAGGAGCGTAGAAGAAGACATTTGAATCAGTGTAATTTTAAAAGGATATACGATATATATAACTATCTAAATGCAGGCTATTGAGAAAAATATTATATTGATTATCCTTTTTAGATCAAGGATACAATACAAATCGAAACCAATGGTTTAATGGTTACAAGACTTATGGACCTTCATTTGGCTGGACGGATAGATCATCCAATCCATTTGAGTCGATTAATTTGTTCAATTCCGGTTATCAACGTATTCCATTTTTTACGTATACAGCAGTATTGCCTTTTGGTTTTATTTTCGAGCTAAAGTCACAAGTTATCGAAATACCTTTAGATGTATGTATACAATTATAGATATTATAATAGTAAGGATTAATTTAAAATGTTAAGTAGCTAATTGCCGAGTGCTGAGTTATATTATTAGTAATATACATGATAGTCAAAAATCCCCAATTAGTTAAATTTCATACAGATAAGAGAAATAATTAATATCATTGAGAACAACAGTATTAATTGTTAAAAAAAAACAATAACTATTTGTATGAATTTGCGTATGTAAATTAAATCTTACTTAAACTTTTTACTTTATACAAACTGTTATTGCCGGGGTCAAGTTTACATTTTACGATTGACACAATAATAGGTTTTCTATTGTCCTACATTCTACATGGACAAAATAAATTGTTGTGGGGAAATATATAATTTACGAGGTGTAAAAGTTAAGTCATTGGTAATTATATAAAGAGTTCATATATTCTGTCTATTCAAATTAATTATGTAATTTCCTGTCACGATGATTGTTCAGTGTTCACGCAATAAAGCATATGAAATATTAATTGTTATCATTAGGAGCAAGAATAGTGGCGTTTACAGGAATTCGAAATTGGTGGGTGGGTTTTTTAATATACATAAATATGTGCTTTTACGCAACATTTTTCATAACCAACAATAACATATATGATATATCCATCTTTACATGTTCACTAATAATTTAATTGTAGTGCATAAGTAAATACTATTTGTGGGATGATTTTAATGTTTTTCATACTTAGCACTTAGTAGCTTATAGTACTTATATAATCTACATTACTTTGTTTTATTTTTAAATAAGTTATTAATGCATAATTTAATATTGTCGACGTATTTTTTATTTGTTTATTCTATAATATATATAAATAGGACCCTAAGTACACATTGATGATACTTATGCCAAACCATCCAGACGGTCTGTCTGAGCTGCTGCTACTGTTGCCGTCCATGTCTTTGCGCAACATTCACAATTCTCTAAAGCCAACGGCCGTTCACGCGACTGTACCCACATTCAAATATACAGCCAAAGTGGATTTGACTTCAGCTTTACAACAGGTAATTGACCGTCGAGATTGAGATCGTTTAAAAAAATAAAATAAAAACAGAACTTCCCGTTCATATATATTCATACTTATAAAAAGAATGCGTACATGCAGGTACAATAAATAATTGTGGTACGTTCATTACTCGGACAAACCGACCGTGCAATTTAATGTTGAAAGCGTATACGTCTTCCTTATAAACTATAGTTCCTTAATCGGCGTAAGGTTCAAGGGCACAACAATGCGTCAAAGACCCACCGGCCACCACCGAACACTGCAGTTTAATCATCGTTATTATTCCATTATTATTATTATATTATTTATTATTTTTTTATATTACACGTCCCTCAGATACGAAATAAATCATATGAACTCATAAGTCATAACACAGCTCATATAGACTATAGTATGTTGTACGACGTGTACGTAGAACATATTAAATAAATAGGTACACAGTGGTGAATATTTAAAGATCAAGCAATTATGCTAAGCTGCTTAATATTGATGAGAAAGACGATGGTCACTCTGAAAACACAAAAATGTTTTTATAGATATAAAAAATAGTTCATACATTATGTTGTTATCAATAAGATTTTTTCGAGCCCAAACGAATATATAATTAACAGTGATCAACGGACCATAAGTATGTCAGTCTAACGCTGATCATTATATTACAGGCAAATCTAAATAGGTAATTTATATTATATTATATCGAATTCTATATTATTATATAGGTAGGTATTACTATCCTTAAATCTATTTAACCATATAATTTAATAATCTAATAAATCTATACGACTATACGTAAAATCAATAGACTATTTTTAACACCTGTTTTTTTATAACCAGTTCTACATTTACTTATAAGTTATAAGTTATAATAACCATTGAACCGTTGTAATTCTCTTACAGAAAAATTACGTACATCCAAAATTTTACGGATAATTCTAGACTCTAGTCAAAGATTGAATAGAAGACAGTGCTTATACTGTTTGTATGCTTTAATAGTCTAATGCGACGGTTCTTAACCTGGGGTCCGCGATACTTATACCCAGGGTCCGCGGCAGTCTATTGATACGTCGTAATTCGTATTCGAAAAAAATTGGTAAAGGGGTCCGTGATCTACAAAAAGTTAAGAACCACTGTTCTAATGTAATTATAAATTATAAATCAACCAAGGCCGTAGCCAGGGGGGTTTCAGGGTTCTAACCCCCCCCCCCCGATTTTTTTTTGAAATAAGACTGAATAGTTAGAATTTCATATTTTATAACATAATATAACATATTTATACATTAACCCCCCCCCCAAAAAAAAAAAATATTTTTCTGATTACGGCCTTGAATTCAACGATTTCTAGTCTTTTTTCTGACATCCAAGACTCAATATATACATACAATATAAATATTGTATATATTATTATGCATAGATATAACTAGAGTCGAATTATACGTATATATTATTGTAATTAATACCTATGTTAATACTGTGGATGTATCATAAATTTAGAGTTTTGACTGTATGGGGAGAATAAAAATATTGGTACAGCGGATTGAAGACCGGAATATAACTATAAAAAATAGATTAAGAGATCTGGTTATAATAAATATAAAAGATAATTATTTAATACGATTATAGTTAATGATATTTGATTAACATTATACACTTTGTAGACGTGTTTACAGATTAAAATACTACATAATATATTATCATTTTTATTTTTAAAATAAAATCTACAATCTATAGATATATCATATTATGGACATAATGATTATATTATGTGCTTTAAGAGAAAAAATAGAGCATGAGATATACATATTATATATTATCATACTTATATTTTATTTTTAATGACGAAGGGGAAACCGATTTTACCCTATTAATTATTTTCAACTTGGATTTAATACAGAAATCCTACTGACTACTAAATCCTAGTTACGCCTATGACTGTATACGTCTGTACACTCGTTGTTTACTTGGATTAAACGTGTCAATAATTTTGTAAAAATAAACAATACGTATTGCAACTACGATTAATAATAGCAACGTTTTTCGGTTCACAGATTGGTATCCATGACGTGTTCTACAGGTACAGGGCGGACCTTTCGTTCATGTCACCGGATGCTCGGCTGTTCGTTAGTTCGGTCCAGCAAGTGGTGTCCGTGACGGTCAAAAAGTACAACACGCCACCGGGTAAGTGTTCAGGGACGAGGCGCGGCAATTAACATTTATTGCTAACTATATTATAAATATATCGAGAAAATTTTTTTTCACATGCAACCAAACGGGTAATTGTTGTATACATAATGCATCTAATGTCTATATACAGTCATCTGCTTAACTGTATACGGTATACCAGTATAGGACATAGGTATACTAATTACCTATTTACTCGTTCAATGAGAATTTTCATTTATACAAATGGGCACATTACCTTAGATATTGTGTTATAACACGTATAGCGTATACATTATATTATATTTATTTATCCGCGTAGGAATGTAAACAGTGACCATGAAAAATCGTATTTATTCGCTATACCTGTACGAAATCGGATTTGCGGACGCTGGTGTTCACAGTGGTCTAAAATCACCAAAAAAACTCTCCACCGCGGCTAATCGCCGCTGTCCTTCGACCACCACGACGTACATATTATATATTATATTATACTATTTATACTATAAACTATAAACTATCAACAATCGGTTTATATTGCCATGTATATAGTAGATAGGTACTGCAGTAGTACTTATATAATACCTATATCGTATTAAACTATTCGCCCCGTCATTGCGAACTACCTAATGGTTCATTAGTCATTACTCATTACTAGGGCTCGGATGTTGTTGCACTAAAAATGTTATAAAATTGATTGCATTATTGCTGTGAAAGAAACCCAAAATTGCACTTAAAAATTGCAATAAAAAAATATTTTGTACCAAAAAAATTAAAAAAAATATTAACGAGTAGATAATAAAAAGATTCAAATTCAAATTCTCGTCAGTTGTCATTAAAAATCTAGTAAATTGTCCGGTTTTCTTATTTTTTCAGAAATCTACAAATAATTTTATTAAAAATTAAAGCTTTTTATTTAAACTATTTTTTGATTTTTTTCTACTAATTAAATGGTTTTTCCAGTTACCGCCGACGACGACGGACAAATAAGCCGTCACGAGTCACAACCAATAAAGCCCGACATAACCATAGATTAAACCTGTATAATCTAACAAAAAAAAGTGAAAACACAAAAAAACATAAAATTGTATTGAAAATGACAATAATTAACAAATTGCAATAAAATTAAAAAAAGGTCAAAAATTGCAAAAGTTGCACTTAAAATTTTTATGTATTAATTGGTACTCATTTGAAACAAATTTATAATCTACTTAGCAACGAATCCGAACAATAGAAAAAAAGTTGCAAATGCAACAACATCCGTGCCCTACAGTCATTACTATATATCTGTAGACTGTAATAAACTACTAAACCATAGATCTACTACTTACAGTTTTAGGTATTCAACTTACAATGTATCGCGAGATTATTAGGTTTCGAGTGTTTCGACTCTTTAGTGTGTTTCGTCAGTAAATCATCTATACTTTTTACCACGATTTTTTTATCGTAAGATGAAGTTCCATGTTTTTCCAGCTTTTCCTGATTATAGGTGCAGGTATTTACCTATGTATAATAGGTACAACTCTTTAGTAATTAGAGTAACCTTTAAAGCTATATTTAATTTTTTTCGATCGGTTAGGTTAGGTATAAAATTATTAACTTAAATAGTTTAAACTTATATGTCACTATTCTATCTTTTCTATATTTTTCTCTATGTTCTGGCATTAGTTTAATGAACAGATTTTGGGCATCGATTTAAATAATTACATAATTTGCACTTAAAATTATAATAATTTAATGTGCAGTGTACGTATTACGTTGATTATTGAACGGCATTCAGGTGTAAGTATAAGATAGGTATACTATATGTAGGCGCGTGTAAGTACGGTATTTTATGTCATAGCCGGTAGACATAATACAATACAATATTTTCTTCTCGGTTGATCGGCAAACCGAAACGAAGTAAACACATACATTGTCCTCATATGCGATATGCAATTAGTCTTGAGTAAGCAATCGATCGGATCGATTTTTTTCACAAAAAAAAAAACAGAGTTCAAACATTATGTGTACTTCATACATATTACGTAATTTAGGCAGTTTAATGTGTGTAGGAATTTCTAATATCGGGGTTATTTGTAATTTTTGAGATTTTGACAAATTTTGTCAATTTTATAATTCTTATAAAAAAACATTATTGTGACTATGAGTTTTATTATTTTTTAATTGGGAAATAAACTACGTATCTTAATACCTGTATCATTATTAGAACACTTTTACTCAGTTATAAAGATAATCTAAAACAAATATGATACATACATCTATTATTTCAGGAGTTTGATAAATTAAAACGTTACAGAATCGATAGTAACAATTTATAGTTTTTCCAGTATTAATTTGAAAAATAATGCGTTAAATTAAAATAATATTTATATACTGATATTAACAACTTACCTGTAGTTAAAAAGTAGTTTGTCGGTTACTAAATAAACGATTTTATGCTTGTCACATCTGTATGTGTGTTTCCGTCTTACAAAGTAAATTTGCGTTCAGTATATTATTTATAAATTTATAATACCACTCATGTTGTTAGCTTTAATAATAGAAAGAACTTTCCTATTATAAATACTAATGGTAGGTAAGGAAATTTTATTGTCGCAGCATTGTTTTTTTTTTATAGGTAGATTCTAATAATTGTTATGAATTTATGATAAATTAAACAGATAGACGTAAAAATGTGTGACATCATATTTTAATGATAAACGCAGGGGAAAATTCCTATAAGGTGAGGGGTGAAAAAATATAAAATGTTAATAAATATCATACTGTATTAGGTAGGTACTCGATTTTTTAGATACTTGTATAAAATTAATAATTTCAGTATATAAAACAGTATGACGGTATCTATATGTCTCGGTTCTTTGGCCATTATATTTTATATTAATGATTAATGACCTATTTTTAAGTCACCTCTACAGCTCCACATCTGAAAGCTTCTTTATTTGTAATAACTATTTTTTTTTTTTTTTGTAATAGCATCAATCTGTAAATTTTTTTAATAGCTCATCATTAGTTTTGTTGCATAGATATGCTTTCAATATTCGAGGACAAGAAAAGTCCTTTAGCCATAGAAACGGGGAGAGTTGCAGTTGCACACTTGCATCGACCTACAAAAAACAGTGTATTGGTTGCAGTGACTCGGTGTAAGATGAAATTGTTTAGCACTAAAAAATTATCTTGAATTTTAAAATTGCGTAGATAGATGAATTAATTTCATAGTTTTTTTTAAAATTAAGAAAAATTCTAAATTAGCAAATCAATTTAAATTCTATATTATTAATTATAATGTAGTATGTAGGATAGTGAACTGGCAATTGTTTAAATAGGTACTTTGCTTAGGGTATGAAATATACTTACCACGGAGTCACGCCATTGATACAATATAGAATCGAAATTGTTGAATGTTAATACATGTTTTTAGAAAATTAATGAATAATGTTATATACTTATTTTTAATTAAAGATTAAGGCTTTAACACTGTAAGTTATTTTCCGATCGATGAATTTAACATTAATGTGTTTCTTAAATATTATATAATAATAATTAATTAACCTAAACTTTATCTAAGTACTTGTTATACGGGTAGGGAAGGATAGGGCTATGTCATGTTGGCGGGAATTAAATTGAAGGGCCTAGAACGAAAGGACCAAAACTCGCGTTTATAAAACAAGTGTATATTCTAAATTCTTTCTCTCATATTATTATTTCGTTTTTATACAAAACTATTCAGTCATAATAAATTATTAAATTGAATTTTTTTTTATATATATGTGTATCACTTTGTGCAGTCACCTTATCAATAATATAATTTTAGTTAACATTTAACATTTCTTTTTCAATACTTATTAATATAATTAAGCTTTCTAAATGATCTTGTGACATTGAATTTTTTAAATAATTTTTTACATACCTACTTAAATTTTTGTAATCGAAGGGATACCCATTTTCTTACCAGTTACCAGGATCACGATCGTACTATAAAAATAGCCGTTATTAAGACATCATCATTATAATAATGATAATATATTATATAATATAAATCATAATACACATAGTATAGAAAACGTACTACAATGTCGTGTGCTCATGTGTTATTAACGTATAAACGCATAAATATTTATTTCATTATTAATAATAAACCAATTACCAATAAAATAAACTGTTTCCAATTTTCCAAATTGTAAATAGAACGATATTATTATTAATAACATTTAAAACATAAAATACCGTGTTTTGATTGTGGGCCTTATAATTTGGTACGGATAGGGGCTCACCGGAAAAATCCTCATTTGTTACAGGACAATACACGCTGTATTATAAAACACTCAAAAAGAAAATGTGAATACAATATTCACTACCTTTTGCCATTATATTTGTAGTATAATCCCTTGGGCATATACCAATATACTCATTTTTTTTATAAGCTAAATCGTTTTCGCGTACTTTTGATTTATGATTATCCACGTATTGAAATCTAAATTTTAACATTCATAAAAAATTATAATAGTGACCTATTATGCTTCTTTTTTTCTTATTTTCAGTAAAAAGAATTCACTAGGTATCTTTTAATATATTTTAGGTGTTCAAAATTAAAATAAACACTTAGGTATTTATAAATGTTTATCAGTTTAACTAAAAAATAATTTACTTTCATGGTTCACAAATAAAAATTTTAATAAAATATATCTTATCATTTTGGAATTTGAATACTTCAATTATTATTGTTTTATTTCTTTTAACGATGATTGAAGTTATAGAGGTCGTAAGTTCTGGCACAGAGTTGCTTTAAAAATGTATAATGTAAAAATAAAACTATAAAGTAGGTATAAACACGCTGAACCACATGACCATCATATTTTTTTCAATTTCGATAGTTTTGCACAGTGGGCGATTATTTTTTTCAGAATTCGGGTTGAGTTGTCGACAATAACTATTACCGGTTCCAATTTTCTTTTTATTGAAAATATAGGTACACATTTAAAATAAAACGACGATTCGACAAGCTAATAACGTCCTTAGAGGCAATTATGCACGATAGACAGAGGATTTAACAATTTTGAAGTACCTGTTGGACATTGCTATATATTACAACACGTATGACACACGTGGAAGGTAATGATGCAGTTTTTTTCATAGGCTGAGGGTCAACGTTTAATCACCGTAAAAAATATCAATTATATAGAGACCCGACACCTCTGTTGTTTGGTAACATCGTCAACGCAGGACTATGTAAACAATAGGGATTTGACTTCCTTGAAATGTATTGATATTATTGGATAGGGCAGATTAGGCACACTGTCTACATAATATAATCATGTAGTTAAATTATTTGAACATGCATAGTAAAATCTCGACTTCACTATCTCGCGACAGATAACAGAAGACATGATGTACTCAATACTTATGGATTCTAACTTAATAGTTATTAGTTACGCAGTTATTTTTATAGTAAAACCAAAAATAATTAAATACAGAACTAGCATTAATTATTTTTCAATTATTAATATTTTAAACTTTAAAACCTATTATGAAAATAAAATTACTGGTTGGAATATGCCATTTTGATATGAATTAATGATAAGTACAATTAATTAAAACATGTATTCATGTTAATTTCATTTTTTGTTCTTATTTTACAGTTTATGAAATCCAACGAAAATACGTAGAACATGAATTTGTTGTGTCAAAACCATTTGTTTACTTTGTGATGGACCTACATACCAAAGTCAGTCTTATAGCTGGAGTAATCACCGACCCATTAGCATCACCAATTTGGATTTGATATTAACAGAATCACAGATCTTAAATACAATTAAGGTTATTAACAGTATCATGCATGTTGTGATACTGATTTGTAAAAAAATAAATAAATCATGTAAAAACAAAATATGTCAAAAAACATTTGTTATTTAATAATGTCAGAAGAACATGAACATCATTACAAAATAACATTTATTTATTTGCCTTTCTTGGACTTGATCTTCCTGTGGTAAAATTCCAATTCTTTGCCTTCTAAGATGTAACCATCAGCACGTCCGCACTGACCGGGTCTGCTTCCCAAGCATGCTAAATAGAAATAAAAAATTGAGTTATTATATTCTTAATAAATTATAATTCATTGTATAGGTTGTTAAAACATATTTTCTAAAATCAGTATAAAAATACAAAAGCAATACTCAGAAAATAATGATTTACATTTCATATAAAAATCATATTAACGAGATTTCTTAAACATCATAATATTGCTAAATAGTGTTATTTTAGACCAATAATATTTGAATATTATGAGTGAAAACACTGTACATAATATCTAGTTCAGGGTAACTATGAAAACATCATAAGACAAAAAAATGTCTTAAACTCAGAATTTGTCATCATAACATTAATATATAGTACTTTAAAAATGAAAACATGTAAAAACGCTCAGTGTAACTATGACAAAAAATGTTCATATTATTGGCAGATAACAATCAAAACGATTATTATCAAAAAATTCAATATCACCATTATAAAGATCAAAATCATCATGGCG
Source organism: Aphis gossypii (assembly GCF_020184175.1). NCBI lineage: Eukaryota > Metazoa > Arthropoda > Insecta > Hemiptera > Aphididae > Aphis > Aphis gossypii. The sequence goes on along the minus strand of NC_065530.1, from coordinate 53,599,777 downwards.
TTTTAATAACATTTTCTTGTTTATATATTATTTATTTGATGGTACATACCTAATAGACGAGAAGTTTGGAACTGCTCATCAATTGCAGGTTCTACTTTGGCAAAACGTTGCCTCTTCTTGTATTTAACTTCAGCCTTTGATGATCGCTTCTTATTCAATACAGCATCTTCAGCTTCTGTCTTTAAAAAATATAACAAATACAATTATGATACAGTTTAATAGGAGCCATCAGTAAATAAACTAATAATTTGTAACTTATTAATAATGACTAGTTGGGCATTGAGTTAAGTAACTCATAAAATGTTGAAAGATATGATGAATTATACAAATAGGGTTACATTATGTTTTATTATTAATGTTGCAAGTTATATATATATTATACATTTCTGCTTTCAGTCAGTACATGGTCATCAATTATCAGACGGCAATTCCTATCAGTAAGGTTCATCATAGCAGATTTTTTTTCCAAATTTAACATCAGAGCGCTGCGGAATAAATTATATCCTCATAAATTTTATCAGGAACCGAAATATTACTCATCATCTGAATATATTCTTAAATAAGATACATGATTTTATAGCAATAGTTTTATATTCATATTTCTGCTCTCAGCTAGTACATGGTCATCAATTATCAGACGGCAATTCCTATCAGTAAGGTTCATCATAGCAGATTTTTTTTTTTTAAATTCAACATCAGAGCGCTGCGGAATAAATTATATCCTCATAAATTTTATCAGGAACCGAAATATTACTCATCATCTGAATATATTCTTAAATAAGATACATGATTTTATAGCAATAGTTTTATATTCATATTTCTGCTCTCAGCTAGTACATGGTCATCAATTATCAGACGGCAATTCCTATCAGTAAGGTTCATCATAGCAGTTTTTTTTTTTTTTAATTCCACATCAGAGCGCTGCGGAATAAATTATATCCTCATATAGTTTTATCAGGAACCGAAATATTACTCATCATTTTGATATTAATTTTTGTTTCTATAATCACATTTCTACACTTGACTAAGACATGTCATCAATTTTCATGTGACTTTTATTAGAAAGGTCATCATAGCGGTTTTTTTTATTTATAATATCAAACACAACATCAGAGCGCTGCGGAATAAATAATGTCTTCATAAGAAAACATCAGGAACCGATAAATTACTCATCATTTAAATGTTTATATTATGCATATTGAAAATTCAACTGTGCTCTCAGATAGTACACGGTCATCAGTTAATCAGACGGCAATTCCTATCAATAATGAAGGTTCATCATAGAGCAATATAAACTGTAATTTTTCAACCAATAATCAAATATGTATAAGCATATGGGTTGAAATAGTTCATAACAAAAATATGCTAAATTTAATATTAAGTTAATACTTACTAATTTTGTAGTCTTCTTTCTTCCAATAGGCAAAGCGTAATGGCCTTCATACCATTGACGGAATGGTGTTGCGTCTATGACTACAATAGCGTTTTTAACCAAAGTTTTGGTTCTGACCAACTCATTGTTTGATGCGTTGTAGATAACATCAATGATACGAGTTTTAGCAGAAATACCTAAGCAAAATAGATTTCAATTTAATGTTTAAATAAATTAAAAAATTAAATATTTAGTTAATTAAAAATCATACCTTCAGAACCCCATGAGAAATTTCCTTGATCTAATCTTAATGCTCTGTATTTCTTGTTACCTCCCCTGGTACGAACAATGTGTACACGGCGAGCTCCAAGCTAAAAATAATTATATGATATAGTAAATTCATGCTATACAAATGAAAGTAGATAATGAAAAAATATCTATATTTTAGCATTTTACCTAGTACCTATTTCAGGATATTAATAAGCGGATATATTTGCTAATCATTTAATCTCATAATTAAATTTATCATCATAAATAGGACTTCTTGGTACACAACTAAATTAATATTAAAAAAAAAAAACTTTCGTCTATTTCAGGATATTAATAAGCGGATAGATTAAATTAATCATTGATTCTTCATTATTACTAATCTCATCATAAATAGACAACAATAGACTGAAGTTACAGCTCAATAAAATTATATTTAGACAATAAATTGAAAGCCTGTGTTCTATTCAAATATAATTTATTGATTAGGAATCAAGTTCTCAAAAATACTAAAAATTATGATAATGAAATATAATTAATTAATAACTATGCAATACAAAAAAAAAGATGAAATTAATCCATTCACAACCATAATAAACACTAAATTATTATTTTTAAGTTCACCTACTTTTAGATCTTTTTTTTTTCAAATTTGTTACTAAACCATAAATTTAGTCTATTTCAGGATATTAATAAGCAGATAGATTAAATTAATCATTAATTCTTCAGTATGGAAATTTTCATCATAAATAGCCAAAAATTGAACAGCTACAATAAAATTTGAAATTTAAAACTGATTCTTACAAAAGATGTAAAAATATCTTAAATTAACATTAGTTAATAAAAAAAATAATTTTAAAATTTTTAAAATAAGTATAATATAATCAAGAGATCTGAAATCAAGTGCACATCAGAACGTTAGAGGTGAAAAAGAAATAATAATATCTTCAATAATATTCAGGATACCAAGTCTCATCATAAGCACTTTTGTCTTTAAATTATATGTAAAATTAGCTTTTAACAATTAATTAACCTTAACATTTTCATTAAGTAGATTATAAATTCAGCAATCAAATCAGAACGTTAGAGGTGAAAAAGAAAAAATAATATCTTCAAAAATATTCGGATACCAAGTCTCATCATAAACAATTCTGTCTTTAAATCATACGTAAAATTAGCTTTTAACAATTAATTAACCTTAATACTTTCATTAAGTAGATTATAAATTCAGCAATCAAATCAGAACGTTAGAGGTGAAAAAGAAAAAATAATATCTTCAATAATATTCGGATACCAAGTCTCATCATACAATTCCGTCTTTAAATCATATGTAAAACTACTGTTTCTAACAATTAATTAATGTTAACATCTTTGCATTAAATAGATTCTAAATTCAGCGTTTCAGAACGTTAGAGGTGAAATATATTAAATATATCTCCATTAAAATTCAGACAAAAAAGTCTCATCATAAATGCTTGAATTTATAATTTCTCGTAGCACAAAAATATAAAATGTATATTTCAAGTATAACAATAACATAAAAGTAAATCAAACATGATTTAAAACGTAAATTAGGACGTTGAGAGTTGAAAAAAAAATATCGTCGTAAACATTCTGTATTTCAACTCATCGTTAATGTTATTAATACGTGTATAGAAATAGAAAGATTTGAACATGTCATGTTTGGTTTACCGTTCGCAAATACAACTAGTTCATGTCTCAGACGCTTAAGTACACGGATTTTACATTAAGTACGATCTCAATTTGTGTCATACCTTGGTGTTGGCAGCCGGGCGTCCCAACTCATACTTCCTCTTCTTGCGGAGGGGCTTGCGCTTGCCTCCTGTCTTCCTGCGTTTATGCCATGTATCACGGGATATACCTTAAACGAAAAATGTTGATGTTATTAAGCTGCACGAGTATCTACTACAGCATCACTTCAAATAATATATTATATTTGATTTGTGTGCGAGACGCCGGGAGGCGAATTAGGACGAAAGAAATCGCTGCGATCGAAGTAACATTAATTGAATACGAGTAGTCTAAAAGCGTAGACCAAATATTAAAACGGATGTAAACGGATAAAAATTACTCACCCATCTTGTGTCTCTGACGTTAGTGCAACACGACGGGAAACACGAAAAGAATGGCTCGGGCGACTTGCAGAATGTAAACAATCTGCGCGACGACTGAAATGTATACAGGTTATGTCTGACCGCGGTATGAGTGGGTGGAGCTAAATGCTTACCGAACGTTACCACTATGGTTTATGACGATAAAATCGGAAATCGTCTATATTATTAAAATTTAAAACGAGCAATTTATAGCGTCGATGACTATAATATTATTTTATTGCCAAATCGTTTTAAAATTTCTCGGGTTTCTAAATATTTATATTTGATCAACATTAATTATCCCACGAAAAAGTATATTATCACAATTGTTTGAGGTTAGCTGGACACGACGTTCACGTAAATTAATAACCAAAAACGTTCCGGAGTTCATACATAGGAGCCCGAAACGGAATACACTATCTTAAATCGTGGCATAACTGCATAAGGTAATATGGTACAAAGCCATAATATACTATATAGATATAATAAACAATATAATGAACACTGATAATTGATAGTGCATGTGCGTTGTGCAACAATATTGTCGACTACTCGACTGTCGCGTACTCGTATTTGCAATTGCCAATTATCGTGCAAGTACAAGACGTGCAATTAAGTACATATTACAAAGCACCGCTTACGCACGTTGACGGCATACCGTTTGACTATAGACTGAACTTTGTACAGAACTTAGAAATTTGTCACTGTTTGTCCCGTACTACCGACTACCGTTGCATAGTTGTGAATAATCTGGAAAATTCGGCGTTTCTTGACTAGCCAATAGATATATGTGTATTAATTTAAAATGCCTGTAAGTATATTGAAACATAAATGTTCAAATAATTTTAATGATATTGTTTTTTGTCATAAACCCTCATTCAATTGAATTTTTATGTTGTGTAAATATTGAAATATTTATATCGAAACTTTTAACATCAATACATTTTAATTACTGGTAAGGTTGCTGGTAACATTCAGTTTGAGGTAAATAGTTGAATGAAAACCATGATATTGAATTCCTACAACCTATTGACAGTTACTTGATACTTAAAACATTATTTAGTATTTATTTAGACGATTTTCATTAATAATTAAAGTGTTAGTCACTAGGTACCTAATAACTCTTGTTTATAGGTATTTTAAGGAAAGTATTGAAGTATAAACGGTTTCCACATTAGACTGCATTTTTCTTCTACTAGTGATAACTATTTAATTAAATTTGTCATACTTAATACAATGTATCATTATTTGTTTATAACTGTACTTATCGTTTTAACATATTATGTTACTCAATCATAGATAATGTTAACATTCGAGAAATTATTTGAATATTTTTTTATTGTTTTTAAATTGCTTACTACATATTTTTGAGAGGTGTTCTTGACAATAAATCTAATACTAAACATTTTGACCTTTTCTTTTGACAAAGATTAAAAAGTAAGAAAAATCTCAATTTTTATTTTAATGTAACAATTAACATAAAAATTAAAAGTAAATTTATACAAATTTTAGTAAATTTTTATGAAAAAAACATTTATTAGTTATGATTTTTAAGATATTTTCTAATCATCGTATTAAGTATATTGAACTATTTTAACTTGTCTGTTACTACTTATTGGTAGTAAAATAAAGAAATTTATAAATTTGAATTTTTAGTCAAGTATTCTTCAATGAACTAAGTAATTTTTAATGTGACCCATAATAGGTTGGCTTTGTACCTATTTTGTATTAGAATGTCAACTTTTTAATGAATCGTGAATTCACATTCTAAGATTACATTTTATTTAAAAAGATTGTAATTAAAATTGTTTACTCAGTTAGCAAAAAGTATACTTCATCCATCTGCTGTAGAAGATTTACGTAGCCACAAATTGAAGCGACTTGTACCTCGCCCTAATTCATATTTTATGGATATCAAGTGTCCAGGTATACAATTTAATTTAATTAATTCTAAACTTAAATGAAAATTCTTATACATTTTTAAAATTAAATTTCAGGTTGCTACAAGATTAAAACAGTTTTTAGTCATGTTCAAGAAAACGTGAAATGCGATGGTTGTCTAATAGTACTTTGCAGACCAACTGGAGGCAAAGGAAAATTGTCTGATGGTAATTATTAAATTTCATTAAACATGTTTTGGAATTTATTCAGTATGCGTGACCTACTAGACTGATAATTAATTTAAAAACAGTCAAATTAAAAATCATAGAATTAGATTATTTTGTTATTACATATTACATTCAAAATCTGTCTACAAAATATAAATAAAAATAATTTTTCATAAATTTATGTTTGACAATATACTTTGTACATCATTTAAAAATTAAAAAAAAAATTATATCTAGGTAGCTTGTTAATAGATTGGTACCATCAATTAAATGACAGCAACATTTCAGCTGATATTCTATGCATTTTTTGTAGAACTTAGTTTTTATTGTTTTTAATACTCCCTATTCAACATTCAACACTTGTGTTAGATCAACAACATTTTTTGAATGGTTTACTGTTCTATGATCATAGCTTATATTTTTTTTAAAAAATATGCTCTTCATTCATCTGGTATTTTAATAAACTAATAATAATTCTTTTTCAATAATCAGAATGTAAGGTTCTTTATCATGTTTTTCTGCAACAAAAAACTTTTGTTCGAAATTATCTCCAAATTTGCTACCTAACCCGAATACCCAAGGTACTTCTAATCTACGACCATAATTTCTGTTTGATATAACTATATAAGCAAATAAACTAGATTTATTTGATTTTCTTGATCAGTGTCGGGATTGGAGTCTGTTAAGTTATTTTGTATTTTATAATAATATAAATAATCATTTTGGTAGGTCACATACTCAAATACAATTGAATACCCATGTTTTTTTTTAAAAGAATGTTAACACGATATTTGTTTTCTGTCTCATACTTATTTAGAAGGTGTTTTTTTTGTATTAGTATGTTGGTGTTTTTAATATTTCAATTTTTTTTTTTTTTTTTTTTTGATATATATACACTTGAATTATTATATTTAACATACATGTAACTTGCTTACAAATTGAAATATTGTAATAATTAAATGTACAAATACAGATAATATTTCTATCTTTAGATTTGACAGCAAGTTCATTTACTCTAACATTAAAGCATGAAACTATGAAAGTACAAGATTGATTCTATGAACACAAATTTGTTTGGTTCAGAGAGAGAAAACTAATAGTTTATTACTGCTTTGTTTAATGAAATCCTCTGATGTATAAATTATTGTTGATTAATGTACCCTTTTATTATTTTTCAGGATGTTCATATAGAAGAAAACACTAAGGAAATATTTGTTTTAAATTCAAAATTAATTTTAAATTTATTGATATTTTCATAAATAAAATTATATTTTATCTATATTATTTCTTGTATTATTTTTAGCTATTTATTTTAATTTAGAATAAGATCTTAATTAAAATAGCAAGTTACTGATAAAATCTTGACTGGCCGCTCTAAATCTGAGCTTGTAGTCTGTCTATATATTGTAAATTATAAATAATATTCCTCATAAGATATACTTATAATGTATGGTACTTAATTTAGGTACTAATGCTAGGTAATACTAGTACAATAGAATAGAATAACAAATTATAGTGAAAATATATTTCATGATCAACCACATTATCTTTAAAAAAGGTTTGAAATAGGTATTTTTAATCAATCTATAATAGTAGTTTTCAACTTGTACATTGCACCTCTCAGAGGCATCATGGTTTATTATCAATGTAGCCATATCCCAATAACTGTTTAAGTTTTCTTTTTATAAAACCTTAATCAGAGCCATATTAAGGGGGTGGGGAAATTGCCTCCGGGTGCCTTAATTTTGTAAAAGTAATGGGGCGGGCCTATATTATATTTATTTTGATAATAATAATTATTAAAATATTATACATTTTAAAATCAAAAAGTTTTAACTACAGAATAATATAAAAATCTTTGTGATTTCAACAAGTTTAATATTCATGATAAAAATTGTATTTTTGATATTTTTTCAATTAAGAATAATAATAATTGTAAGGAACCTTTTATAAAATTTTGCTTTTTTGTTCAAAAACAATACAATTATCTTAATTGTTTGAAAAAAAAGATCATTTCAAATTTCTATACATATAAAAAAGAGTAAAATATTTTTAAAAATTTGCTATTCATAAAGTCAACATAAATATTTGATTAAAATTCATGATGACAGTTATTAATTGTTCAGGGTTCTTGAATAACAAAAGAAAAAATTATTGATTTTGTCTGTTTTGTATAAAAAAAGTCTATTAAATTACTCTTGTTCTTTCAATTATTTTGAAAATTACTGAGAATTTTAGTATCAACTATTTTTGCCACTAGAAACCTGAATATCTAAACATTTTTTATTGCTCCCAAAAGATATCTACAGTCAATAAAAAATATGTATATAAAAAAAATAAAATTACAATCATTCTATTATTTCTATTCAAAACTTGTCTTATAGCCGCTATTTATTTTGATACAATGTATTACTATGCATCATGTATAACTTATATGGCTGGAACAAATTTAGAATCTGAATGTATCAATATCATCAATGTGGCCATGTACAGAATGACTAGTTTTAAGCATCAAGTATTTTATATGTTAAGATACAAAATATTTAAATATCTACAAATTCTAATACATACAATTGCTGCTAATATTTAAAATTCAATATCATTCTCATTTTGTTATTATCACTAATATCACTAATAATCATTTGATAGTTGATACTCAAAAGTTTGTGACATAGGTAGAATGCCCCTTGGCAAACTTGTTTTATTTATTTTCAGCTGGTTATGGTTTTAATTTTGAACGTTAGAACGTTTGTACTAATCACTAAGTCTGGGCTAGCAGTAAATTATTTTAATTAAGTGTTTAAATATATGTATATAAATCGAGAAAACAAAATATAAAATTATTTGTGAGATGTGAAATTAATAATACAAGCCATTGCTTATTACCAAGGCATAATATTATTAATTGGACTCAAGAAATATTCGGATTTATTCCACATTTCTATGACGTGATTCCATTGAACAATAGGCACAGACTATCAAAGACTAGACTGCTAGTGGGCACCAATCCACGAGTGCTACAGCTTCAAGTCAGCTTGAGTGCATACTACATACAACTTTGAACTTAGGTACTGTACTATTGCATAATATAGTCATTAGTCATAGACTATGAATATACCACAGAAAACAATTATTCTGTGAATATACTATAAATTATAATATAGTGATTATAATGACTGACGTTTGACAGGTTAATTTTGTTTTTCTATTGATTATGTTATCTTGCACTTGATAAGAAATTTGATAATTTGTAATATTGTTTTCTATATTCTATGGTAATAATAAATTAAAACAAATTAAAAAAATGGATTTTTAGGTTTTTAGTAAAAAAATAAAAAATGCAATATTAATAATATAAATAATATTATGATTTCTATACTTTGCTAACAAAATTATGAAGAATTAATATAAAAATAATTAGTATTCCTTTCCTACAAACGCATTTATTAATTTTATTGATTGGGAATGAAGCGACGAAGAATGTCTGCTGAATGTGAAATGGATCATTCATATGCGATGCCTAATGTTGTGAGTTACCAATATCAAAATATTCTAAACTGCCAGTATATTGTGATTTATAACATTAAATATAATTTCACATTTAGAATGATAATTCAAATGCTTTATTGAAAAAAATTCAGAATGTTTATGCCAACAAACTATTAAATGATATTACCCTCGTCGTGGGTGGAATATCATATCCAGCTCACCGCTTTATGTTGTGTATATCCAGCGATGTGTTTGAGGTGATTTAAAATGCAAAAGTAATTTAACTATTCTGTAGAATTTGATATATTTATTATATTACATTCATAGACCATGTTGATGAACTCAACATGGAGTGACTCACATCAAGAAGTCATTGAGCTACAAGAAGTGCAACAGTGTATCGAAGTATTTCCAGTTTTTCTCCAATATTTTTATACAGGGGTAATAACGCTCGAACAATCTAATATTATGCCAATGCTAGTATTGGCTGACAAATATAATGTCAAGGTATATTGTACAGTTTATATAGATTAGTTATGTAAACAAAATTCACTAATTTAACATACCTATTTTAGGATCTTACAACATTATGTGTTGAATATATGTGTGAACATATAGCTGATGCTGCTGACCAGGGTCAATTAGTAACTTGGTTTCAATATGTATTGTCATTAAATCAACCAACTACAATTAATGTAAGTATAACTTTATTCTATCTTATTGATTTTACCATAATAATATATAAAAAATGTTTTTGTAAATTTCACATAAATGATCAATTACTATTTATACTTACATAACAGGAATCAGGGTTTGTGGGTTTTATTCCTAATAAGTATTTATTTATATATTGTAAATTGTAATATAATTTTCAAAAATTTGTTTCAGGCTTCATATTATTGTAAAATTTGGCAAGATATTGACTGTATGGAAATCAAGCCACCTTGGAATAAATTACTCAAAGTGAGATTATAATCTGTATTTTTTTTAATAACTTTTACAAATAAATTATTTATAATTTATTTTACTAATTTAAAATGATAATACTATAATATTAATACGATTTAAATAATTAGGCTTGCAGAAACTATATCAAATGGAATCTTGATTCTTGTACAAAATGTTTTAATACATTTCAATGTGATATCCTTGTTGGGCTATTGAAACAATCTGATGTTGTGGTACACGATGAAATGCAGTTGTTTGGGTAACTTTTTAAATTAAATTTTAATATTACCAATGGTGTAATTAAACTCATAAACCTTGAAAAAAGTAGAGCAATACCATAATATTATCAACTAAATATGAATCATGGGAGCTTTACTGGCAACTTTTTATATCATTATACAGGGTGATTCTTTTATCAAACAACACTCATTATTTCTAAAAGTATTCATGTTTTTGAAAATATTTTTTTACATAGTTTCAAATTGTTAAAAAAACAACATTTTTATAAAAAAATTATATTTTTAAATATTTTTTATCCTTATAATTTTTTAAGTTTTTTACTTTTTTGAATGACAACATAGATTTTTAATTTCATATTCCAAAGCAGAATAATTTTCTGAGTAATTCGATACCTAAGTATCAAATTTAGAGTGAGTAGTTTATGAGTTATACTTATTCAAAGTTTAGACAAGCGGAGTAGTGGACAAACATTTTGCGGGGTAACCCCGTACCACTCCACTCCGCGCAGCTAAACTTTAAATACGTATAACTCATAAACTACTCACCCTAAATTTGATTTTTAGGTATCGAATTACTCAGAAAATTATTCTGCTTTGGAATATGAAATTAAAAATCTATGTTGTCATTCAAAAAAGTAAAAAACTTAAAAAATTATAAGGATAAAAAATATTTAAAAATATAATTTTTTTATAAAAACGTTGTTTTTTTAACAATTAGAAACTATGTAAAAAAATATTTTCAAAAAAATGAATACTTTTGGAAATAATGAGTGTTGTTTGATAAAAAAATCACCCAGTATACATTATAATATATTTGAACACTATATAGATAACTGATGAGTGTTCTCCTATTGACGATATTGTTTGTCATCTTAATATGTGTGATTTGTAGGATGTTAACAATACTACCTGTTTTCTGAAGTCAAAAAATTGTTTTTTCTAAAATCTATAATAAACTGTAGATACATAAATAGTAAAATGTTTAAAATGTTTTATTCTATCAATTTTTGTTAATGTTTAATAAAAGTTGGGTGGGAGAGGGGCTTGGTCTCCTTCCTGATTTTGTCATTGAATATTACTTATTGATGAAATTGTAAAGATTTATAATGTATAAATGTATCATAGATGTGTTGCATCATGGTTAAACTATCAATCGGCGGAAAAACTACTTGAATGCAATGATTCAGACACAATCGAAGATTACATGAGCTCCTTAACAGAACATGTTATGTCATATATTAGATATCCAATGATTCTTCCAAGACAGATGGCCCAACTGTTAATGGTACCTGTTGTCAAACAGAATAAAGACTTTTTTGTTGATAAAATGGCTGCAGCCATGGAATACAATTTGATTAAAACAGGTATATTATTTAGAATTTAATTATTAGCCCATTATTTTGGTTATTTTATTTTTTGTTTTAAGAAAAACGGTCAGATTCTGAACATATATTAGAGTGTACGCCAAGATTGTACACTTGTGAACGATGGGGAAATTCTTTTAGAGTACGCACCAAAGTTATCCAAAACTATCAATCTATAAAGCGAGAAATTGTGACCTGTAGCAGTCTTTTTGACCGAGAACGAGAACTTAATGAAGAATCTAATTGGGTCTGTAGTCTATACACTTAAAATTACAATCAATAATTATTGCAAATTATAAACTTTCTTCTTATAAAATAGGAAATAGAAATGTATTTGAAAGGTATGTGTTTTGGTAAGGCAATGTTGGTGTCTTGGCGTGGTTCGATTGAAGTGCCAGAAGTAATAATCAAAACTGTGCGTGCAACAATTAAAATGAAATTACGACCAGAAGATATTGGAAAGGTTGCTCGTCATGTTCGTGTTGCTATTTTGGTATACGCCGTTCAAAATAAAATTGTTCATGTTGTGACGGTTGTACAAAAGGTTGTATTGTTTGACACCAATCAAAATCTGATAACTATTGATGATTTGATGGTGTATGATGCAGTGAACCAACCGACAACCAATGAAGACTTAATCCATATAAATGATACTAATGTTTCATACTTCATGTCTGATAGAGTTCCATTAAAGTTTCATGTTATTATTACTCCTATTATTACCGGTTTGACTGATACTCACGTTGGAACTAGAATACAACATGTACATTTTTAAGTGATTTTAAGTTAAAGGAATTGTAATTTAATGTTTAAAGTTTTATTTTTGTTTTAAATGTTTCTGTGATAATGTTCTTCGCCTAATGTTGGTGAAATTATATGTTTAAGTAAATGATTTTGTTTTTCTTTTAAAACTATTAAAAGCTATGATATTTTATTGATGAATTATAATTACTTTTAAAAATAAAAATTCTATAATTCATAAACGTTCATTTATCAGACTTTCTCATATAGAATTTAATTTTATTAGTAAAACATGATTAATTTTTTAACCAATATACATATTTTTTAAACTTTAAGATGGATTGCATTTAACTGATGAAGGAATTTAAATAAAAGTGAAATCTTAAGTTTCTTCTTTTTTTTAAATTTATTAAAATAATAAGAATGGGATTATAAAAATATTCATAGAACTCTGTGACTACTCAGTTATTAAGTTACTTCAGTTACTTAAGTACTTTAGAAATCTAAAGTTCCTGGTAACTAAACAAATTCATAAGGTACTCTTCTATTTAAATGAATTTAACTATAAATTATTAATTGTATGGATTTTAAATTCTTACTATATATTTACAGCCCCCCTCAAATTAACATTAATATTTTACAAACTACTAACAAACATCACATACTTACATCAAATAGAATGTGAACAAAACATAATATATTTTAAAGGAGTATAATTTTTTTTAGGTTATTCAAATAAAATTTTTTTTAAATATTATCATTCGATAGTATTGTTATTTTATGTAAATAATATAACCAATAATTTTGTATAAATTATGTAGAACATGTGCACTTATATGATCATAGATGTGTGCTACTTATTTGGTATTCATTTTATGCATATTAAGGATTAAATAAATTATAGACATACACTTAACTATTAATAAGGGAATGTTTTCGTGATATACCTTATACTTAACTTTCAAAAAGTTTTTTAAATATCTTATTTCATCATATTTATTAATGTTTTAAATTGGTCTTAATTTTGTTTATTGTTTACAATTGGTACCCTAGCGATTTTAATAGATTTAGATTAAACTGATAAAGGAATCCTATTTTATGTGTCATTTGACTATTACATTAATATAAAACCAACTTAAAAAAAAAAATTATTTAATATTTCTTACTCAAAGATCTATTTAAAGATATATAATTGTTACTTGCTATATGTTTATTTTTTCAGAATGCTAATCTGAAAGAATTCAACTTTCAAATGAACTTTTGGACCTATTATTAATAGCTATAACTAACTAACTATAGCTATGAATATTTTACCAAAGAATCTAGAATTATAATAACTGTTTCATAATTATCAGATGCATACAATGCATGCAAATTAATACAACTACTTTGGTTATATACATTTTATTATAGTTGTATTTGAGATTAATTATTAAAATGAGAATAGGACATGAGTTTTAAACAAAAAAATCAATATTAAAACTTTTTCAATAACTGATAAAAATGTAAAATTGTACATAGTATGTGTAACTAAAGATTATTTTTATATTTTCAAACGATTAAATACTATAATTATAATATGTATGGATAAATTTTATTCATACGTATTATGTAAGCCTCATTAATACCTACATATTTTACAGACTCACAATACTAGAATTGTATATTCATTAAAATATGTTTGCTTATTTATTTAAGTCATGATATATTATTATATTATTGGACTATTTTACAATATTTAAATTTGAAATATGCACATACACTAAATTAAATGTAATTAAATAAATTTATATTGAGACTTTTTGACTTTTGATCATAACATTAAGAAGTACATTCATTGTTAGAACCTTATGGTCAGAAAAACATGGTAACAATTAATTGTAAGCATTGAGTACATTCCGTTAAATTACATAATTCAAACTATCAGTCAAAAATCATTATCAGTAAATTGTTTTAACACCATTATATTAATATACTAATTATTTCAAAGAAACATAGCACACTTAAATTCTATAGAAAATAATTTGTTTAGTAATTCATGAAATATTTAAATGGACTTATAAAAGTCTATGCATATTATACACGATTGTAACTATTTTAACATATGAACATACTAGATCAGTGGTTTCAATCTCAATCTTATTAAGACCACGACTCAAAAATTATGAAGATTTTCCTCTAATAATCTATTGTGACTCACATTATTTCACTTACACAAAATCAATAAGTTTTAAAAAATCTAAGTTTGTTTATTATTTTTATTATTTATTAGTTAGTAGCTCATACATTCATAGCCAGCGGGATAGACTAGAATGTATAACAGAATCATATTTTAAATATGGTATATAAGAAATACAAACATGATAAACTAATTTCAATCAAAATTAAAGGAAAATTTGTAATATTATTTAATATTTTTGTAATAAAGGATAGATTAGTTGTTTGTTTAAAGGAATAATTATAGGCCAACAATTGAAGTTCATTAGGTTGGCCACAGTAGTCAGATTTTAACGCTCCTATACTCTCTCCAGCAATGGAACACAACACATTCCGACAAATTTCAGATTTTTGTGCATCCATACGTGATACTCTACCATCATGGAATAATTAACAGGTGTCACATAGAGATGTGTATACTCTGTAATCATTGATTCTCTCGCTGGACAGAGTATAGTTAAAACTTAAAATATCCATATCCTAATCCCAAGATGGCAATATGGGTCTTAGAAAAGCATAGTGTAATGGTTTAATGGAATTGTAATGCTTTAAAGTCCGTCATAAATTATTATACAAAGTTACATAAGAATTAAGTAAATAATAAATAATAAAAAATAAAAATCAGTATAAGAAGGTATATAATATAATATATTAACAAATAATTTTTTGATATTTTAAAAAAATTATGAAAAATTGTCATGATAGATATTATGAAAAAAAAGTGGTATGTTCTTAATAATAATAATAAATTTAATATCATAAAAATGTTAACATTTCACGTCAAAAATAAACTTAGCATTAAGGAACTATAAAATATTTTCATTATAATTTAACTGTTTTATAGTATATTATAATATCATTATTAGCAATTAAATAATAAAACAAAATAATTTACTTTATAATTGTATACTGTCTCATTTCTACAGTGCTAAAATTACCAATGAGAAGATCCCTCTTTTCAACTGGCGAGTGTACTTTAATCTGCCTCATATGTGTATCTCTTCCATTTTGATGATTGGTAATAACAGCGATTTGTAGCATGTAAGTCTTCAATGGCGAATCATTGATATCTTTAGTCATTATTCTTACCCAACCATATGGTTCGTTCAGTTCAACAACTTCAACTTCTTGTAAGTCGTTAAAATTAGTACCAGCACGTACTGATATACGACCAGGTGTATAGCTTTCATCTAATCTATAGTCAATGTATATGCATATATCACGCACAACTGTCTTACGTCTAAATTGAATATTAACCAAATGTGGAAGTTGGCCATCTGACTGCCAGTAAGTTTCCATACAATCATCTCTTAACTGGTCTACACCAAAGCCTGAAATAAATAATAATACAACATTTACAATATAATTAACTTAATTAAAATAATAATAATTTAGGAGTTTAATTGTAGATATAATAGAGTCTGAAGTATCTATTTAAGTAGTATTAGTTTATGAACTTTATACAAGAAACTTATTAATACATACAATGTATACAGTGGGAATTTTCCAACACACTAAAAAATTGTGCCTAAATTGTTAATTATGAGGTTAAGTATTACACACAATACTAGCTATGAAAAAAGATCCATCAAATGACTCGGTAACCTATACCATTTAATACAATTGGGTACTTTTCGATTATCCCGACTACCATGAGTCTCAATCCTATTATCACGACTGCCTCCTCAAAGCTTTGACCAACATGAATTTATTTATACAATTAGTATAATGTATATTATAGTATAATTTTTATTATTACACAATCGAGACTACCTTTCTTTATACGACATAATTTAAAAAAATGAATTAAAAATTAAAAACTATTACAAAAACTAGAAATAAAATTCAAAATTAATAACAGACTCGAGGAGGAAAATGTTTAGCCATGCAATTTAAAACACTTATAAACGGATTATTATACTTTTGACACCACATGATTTTAATTAAATAACTACCTTGATGAGAATTAGAAGTCAGTGATGCCACTTGCTCGCTCGGACATTTAAAATGAAAATATCCCTTGATTTGCTATGCTACACCACCTAAGGTAGGTCACAATCACAGTTTAGTCTGTGATCATAGGGTTAAAAAACGATTCCCATAATTTTGCTAACAACGATTGGTAATAATTATTAAATAATAGTTATTTGGTTGGGTAGTCGTGATTGACTGAAGACGACGGTCATCAACATGTATAGTATGTAGTCTAGATAAAGGAATTAGATCAGTGGTAGACGCAGCATTGGCCGGTAGTCGGGATAATCGAAAAGTATCTACAATCGTAGTTAAGTTAACTCTTCACAAAAAAAGTAAGATTAAATATTTATGTAGATTTCAAAAAACTTTTCATTTTACCCGGTTTACACGAAGATAGACTCCATATAGCTTGACTACCAACTTCACGTACGATTCCAGCACGTACATCTTTCATAGGATCGATTTTTTCTTCCTCAGATGCATTATTGTTATTTGGAGTTGCCATTTTAATGTTTGCACTGTCAGCCTAAAACCTAGTAAATAATAAACACATCAAAAGAAAATTAAAAATAAACCAAATATGTATATAAATACCTGGTGTTTGCGCCGCAAAACAAATTTATATTGTGTCATTTATGTTATCATATTCATGTGCATGTATCGGTGCGTTCCACAGTTGCAGCCTTGTCGGCGGACGCTTATCAGGCGTTCGTGTGCGACCGGCCAGCTGTGGAACCATTATCAGTGTTTTCTAGTTTATTCGGTTATGTTCAAAACTTTTAAGTTGTTTCGGTTTGTCATGCTTTCAGTGTCACAAAGTTTCTAATTTTTCCATTGTTCAGTGTTTAGTGTGGTGACACTGAAAGGCCGTTCATTTGAGTTTCTTCCACGAATAATCTTAATTCGTGGTTTCTTCGTGTGTTTTCATCCGTTACATACTTACATGTAGAAGTCAATTTACTTCACTTTTTGTCGCTGTCCAGTCAGCATTGTTTTTCGTTCTACATGTTCTGTTTGCAGTCGTCCCAAACCACGTTGTTGTGATTTTGTGAATTCGTCGTCTGGTAATTATCGTTCTCAGCATTTTTATTGCTTTCATTAATTTGTTTATCCCCAGTTTAGGGTGGTCAAAATTACCAGCGATTTGTGTAGTGATTCAACGTGTTTTGGTGTACCTCGTTGCTCGTGGGGACAGTAGCGTGTGCTAAAGATCCTGTCCCGGCTGCATTCAGTGTTTCATTGGTGTGAGTTCTTCGTGAACAGTTGTCGGCACACATTCGCACGTACGCAGGGTCAAATTTTGTTTTTATTGTAACTTATTTGACATATTTACAGGCCCTGGTGCGGTAGCGTGGGTGTAAAACCAGGTGTGTGTCTCAACTGTTATGTGAGTATTGGTCGTCCAAATGTTTATGTGTATGACCGACGGGTCTTAGGTATTGCATTTATATTATTGTTGCGTGCCAGTATCAGATTTGAATCCAAATGGTTAATTTGAATGAAAGTTAAACTTAATAACGTAATATGTCTTTATTGCATATAAACAAAATACATGTAACAAATAAAATAAGTGGCTGAGTGACGTGAAAGTGCTCAGTTGTTGATAGCTTTGGTACATCTGCCGTTGCTGGTCTTCGGGCTCCCTTATATATTGTGGTGCGTCTCTTGTTTACGTCGTGTGGTCGTCTTCTGAGCAAAACCAGGTGTCGTTGTTGTTGTTGCAAATTCGGACACGAATTTGAGAATGTGCAGTAACATCTCAAATGCATCATTATAAATGTAATTATTGGTGCGCTTACTATCCCGACACGTGTCATGGTCATAGTAGCATCCGCATTACCTTGACACGAGACATGGTCATACTAACTTAGCCTTGTAATCTCGTAGATATCTTATAGATATCTCGTAGCCCATAACATTATATTAGTTACCGTTGTTTTTCATTTATATTATATTATTTTGTATCAATAAACCAATTGCTACCACCCTTTATTATTATTATTATTTTATTAGTACTATTTTATTTGAACGCGCTGAGGTAGTGCGTCACATTATGTTGCCTACCTCACAGTCGTGAAGGCACAACTTATTATTATATTAAGCGCTGAACGCGGCATCATTTTTGGTGACCTCGACGTGATATGTGGTGGTAGCAATTATTGTATTTCTAGTAGTGTTATTTGATTTTTATTGTATTTCATTGTTTTCTTATTTTGTTTTTTGATTGTGAGATAAGCACTTAGTGCACTACATTTATTTTGTATAGCAGCAATGGGTGAAGAAAGGTCGTTGAAGTTAGTAAAAAGGAAACTGAAGATCATCACCACTGAACTTACAGCAATGTCAACATTCAGTTCTCACTTTAACGCTTCCACTGATGACATAAACAAAGTTCGTGTACGATTCGAAAGCCTGCTTGATACAGTTGACAGATTTGAATCGCATCAAACAGAGCTTGAGGATCTTGAGGATGAGGTCCCTGATAACCTACGGATTGCTGAGAGGATGGCGTTTAAAGACCTCTTTTTCAGTGTCAAATCATCATTAATGAAACTTGTGGATGCCAGTCAAGAAAACCGTTCAACGTCACCATCTTATAGTGAAGTCACTAAGTACAATGGGGAAAATGCTATGAGGTTGCCTCCAATCAATGCTCCAAAATTTACTGGTGATTGGCAGATGTGGACATCTTTCATTGACTCATTTAATGCCATGTTCCATAATAACAAAACTTTGGCACCGGTTCAACGTTTGCATTACCTAAAGAGTTGCTTAGAAGGTCAAGCGAGTGATGTCATAAGATCAATACCCACGACTGGAGAAAATTATTTGCAAGCTTATAACACACTTGTTAATAGATATGAAAACAAGGGTGCCATTATCCAGTCGCACATAAGGTCACTGTTGGAAACTCCAAAGGTACACACACGCTACTGTCCCCACGAGCAACGAGGTACACCAAAACACGTTGAATCACTACACAAATCGCTGGTAATTTTGACCTCCCTAAACTGGGGATAAACAAATTAATGAAAGCAATAAAAATGCTGAGAACGATAATTACCAGACGACGAATTCACAAAATCACAACAACGTGGTTTGGGACGACTGCAAACAGAACATGTAGAACGAAAAACAATGCTGACTGGACAGCGACAAAAAGTGAAGTAAATTGACTTCTACATGTAACGGATGAAAACACACGAAGAAACTCAAATGAACGGCCTTTCAGTGTCACCACACTAAACACTGAACAATGGAAAAATTAGAAACTTTGTGACACTGAAAGCATGACAAACCGAAACAACTTAAAAGTTTTGAACATAACCGAATAAACTAGAAAACACTGATAATGGTTCCACAGCTGGCCGGTCGCACACGAACGCCTGATAAGCGTCCGCCGACAAGGCTGCAACTGTGGAACGCACCGATACATGCACATGAATATGATAACATAAATGACACAATATAAATTTGTTTTGCGGCGCAAACACCTGGTAAATACTAAAATACTCTTGAACAGCAAATCAAGTCAGTAGTTTTATATATATTAGAGTTTTCACATCAGACTGCAATAATATTTTGATCGAATGATCGTTAAATAGAATACGGAAATCACCTAAACGTTGGAACTGGAATAAATTGTAATTTGTCTGTTTGCCAATGATTGAACGATGGTCGATGGATATTCAAATCGAAATTATATCAGTATTCAGTATGAGTAATTCGGTAATTTCAAATTTTTCAAATAATAAATATTTTTCTTATCAATGTGTGATAAAATAATTTTCCGTATTGCCAACTTAGGTCGGTGTCACACTTGCGGAATAATCGCGACATGTAGCGATTTTATTTTTTCCGTGCGGAAATTCAGCTGTAATGTATCCAGTAGTATTTAAATACCTATATGAATTTCGATAACCGCGGAAAATCCGCAAGTGTGACACCGGCAAGGCCGTAACTATGGGGAGGGTCCAGGGGTCCGGATCCCCCTCCGAAATTTTTAAAAGTAGAAATATTTAACGTAAATTAATAGATAAAAATGATAAGTGTTCAGTATCTAGATATTAAAAAAATTGTTGGACCCCCTCGAAATTTTTTTTCAGTTACGGCCTTGAACACTGGTCTTATTGTCAAATGTTAATTCTGTGATTTAAAATGATAAAATAATAGGTAATGCACATCAATAAAGTATACTTATTACCTATCCGTAAGTAAAAACAAAAATCAAAATCAAACTAATCGAAGGGGTAAGATTCTTTTTACAAGCGAATTAGCGAAATTAAGTATAAACTTATAAACTAATACCCAAAATATATTATAATGCTTCCAATTACCGTATAAAAATAATGCTTAATATGTAGGTTTGGTTTTTCAGCTTTTGGTGCACTATTATCTCAATTTATTCTTACTCAGACGAAGTGAAAATGTATGTAATATTGTACTGTAGTCTCAAATCTGTATTCAATTATAGTTATGTAGAGAATGGCGCAAATTATTCTTGGTGAATAGTTATTATTTATTTATACTTCAAAATTGGATAGATATTCGTTGAGATTATTAATAATATTAAACTGTAAAATGTTTTCGAGAAAATGGTAACGAAACGATCAGTGAGCATCGATCCACTATAGTTTATAATTTTTGTATTGTATTATATAGTGCATATACTAATATTATCTCACTGTCTATAATCTATAGTTAAAAAGTAAAATAAACTTAGATATTTTTATTTATAGTTACTTAATTAAAAGTTGCTGTATAACTGTATAGATATAAATTTGGTTTTTTTAGTTCCGAAATATGTCCCATAGGTAGTCGTTTACACAGTAATAACTGTACAAAGATGATAAGTTCTCATTCTCAACTGAAAATATAAAATATTTATATGTGTAAAACATTGTACCTATAGTATAATCTCAGACTATAATAATATATAGTCTGAAAGTTTGTGATCTGGGTATAATCATTACCTATTTCATAGGTAGGTACGATACTACGGGAGGATTTGGAGAAAATTATGTAACGATAAGAAGCTATAAATATTGTAATATCTATTACAATCAAATAACTATTATCGAAATGTAAAAACCCACAAGGTCAAAAATCAGTAATAAAACTAAAGTAGAAGTAGCAATTAAGTCGCTATTACAAACTATAACATTATGCAAATTAAACTATAGGTATATATTATCAAAATCTATAACTGAGGTATGCCGACAATAATATTTTTTTTGTTTATTTATTTTGTCAATATCATTATCATTATTCTTGCCATTTGCCAATCTTGATATTTGAATAAGTTATTAATTTTACGAACTACTACTGTAGTATTATTATTATTTACATTATATCCACATAAGGACTTAAATACGTAAAAAAAAAATTACAATAAGTGATTAGTTTTATTTTATATTTTAACTAATTTCAAAAAAAAAAATTTCTTAGATGTATTATATATTTAAAAAGATTTGATAAATATAATATAATCGGAATTCGAAAATCGATGGAATGATTATAATAATTTATAATGGCTATCATTGACATTCAACTAATTAACATCACGCATGGTTGTAGATTAATAACTTATTATTTTCAGCATTGGTGAAATCAAAGTACCTACCTATTTGATATTTTGTTAGTATATTATTTGTAAGAACACAATCATACGATTAAAATATATACGGAAAAAAAGTTAACAGCAATCGCTCTTGTAGTTCTCCTTTAAAAATAGGTACACAAATACACTCTTAGGTATATACTACTTATATTTTCTGTCTATAATATATGTATATAATACTATATATATAATATATTATTTAGGTACATAATATCTTTGTTATTTTAACAATCTAATTTTGTGTTTATTTAGATAAAAGTTAGCAAAAGATACCTGATACCTTTGTTGTGAATTTATAACACAGTAAATTGATGCCAACAATTTAAAAATAATTGTAATAATTGTCTTCAAACGTTAACAAAAATATTTTGCATAATAATTGCATTCTTGTACAGCGGCCGATATTTTGTCCAACGATACATCGATCAATCGATTGTGTATTGATGTGTTGATTCTACCAGGCTAGACGAATTGCCTATACAATACTCCTAGAAAAATGTCAGATTGTAAAAATTTCAAGACTACAATCAAAACGAATGGGTATGATAAATGTTATCATATAACTTAATCAGTCCGGTGCACAATCTATATGATCTGATTCCATTACGCGGTTATTACTTGATTATATCAAACACTAATAGTGAATAATATTGACCATTATATTATGGCTGGGATCGGGTTGGACGAAGCGATTGTAATAAACGATCGTTTACATAACCACTGCTCATCACATAATAATATTTAGTGAAATTATCGAAACAGTGAAGAGGCTATATGGCTGTATACATAATATTATACTCGTATACTGCACATACCCATCATATACATATTAACCGTTTAGTATAATACAAATCAAGTTGTGATATGAACATAATATATTATATTGTTATTTGTTATATATACGTAGTTACTCCAAAATTAATCTCAGGTTTATAAAAGTATTTCTCTTAACTAGAAATGTATGTAAAAAAAGTTTTTTTTTCTTAAAAAATATTTTAAATTATTATGATTAATGTATATAATATATAAAGATAAAGTTGCCTATAATAAATATACATATATAATATAAAATGTTCTTACGGTATCCATTTAAAAATTGATCTATCTTGAAGCATGGTTTTTACTTTTTATAAAGACTTATTTTGAGACATATTGTGTTTCTTGAAATCTCTAATGATCACCAGGTTAGCTATCTATAATTCAGTGAATGTATAAAAATGAAACCAAAATATAATGAATTTAACAAAATAATGATAGGTAGACATTTTCTTTATAATCTTATCTTTAAGTTTGATATCAATTGTACTCGAATATAAAAAACAATCAAAGTACAAAAATCAGAACTACGTCGATTATACTTACACTGAACGTAAATTTGTCAAATTACTCGTGTATAACCACTAACCAGTACGAGTACGAGTATAATATTGTGAAAGACGAAGAAGACGAATAACGGCGGATACAACATATGAGTGGCACTTGATACGGTTTAAGTACCTAGCGACCAAACATTACTTTAGTATTTTCTAGTATAAAATATGTATATTGTTAAGTACAAAATACGTTTATTAATTATTTTGTATCAATTAATAATGTTCAGAGGGTAATATGTACATAAATGTATAAGACATAAAGTTGATAAGCGGCACCGTACCTGTAAACAATTTATTTAAAAATACAATTTCACGATTATGTACGCAATACAAAATAATATTGTTAGATTGTAATTTTTTAATAATATATATTGTTAAATATATTTGTGGTAGTACCTATATGAAATGTTTAAAACGATTTATCAATTTATTTTTTAAAACTCATAACACAATACTATAAAAGTAATAGTTATTCACCATCCCAAACACACATGGTGTTCAAAATGAATATTTTCAGTCCTTTCGGTAAAGCCCACCCCACATAAAACGAACATGGCCAATTTAAAAGTATTATATCACTGCCGATACTAAAATAGGGCGCTCTTTTTAAATTGACTGCCAACTCTCAACGGGAGGGACGTTATCCCAGTTAAGATTAATGAATTGTTTCGAGACCAATTTCTTAGGGATCGTTATTTTTTTCTAACATTTTTTTTACGATGCTTGTCGCCTTATTACTCCCAATCGCCATTTTTAAAGACACCACATAATTTGGTACAGAAAAAACATAAAGACAATGGATCGATATTTTTCTTTATTATCTATGAATATTTTTGTTTCATTCCTCTATGATTTATAGGTTTAAGTAAATATATTTTGAGCAGTTATATAATTATATATATTTTAATAAATATATTTATTTTTAATTTTATTGTTTATATTTTGTTCGGGAAACGAAGTGCATTCGTGTTAAGTTTGGTTGCATAATGATATACAATTTGGCATAACGCGCAAGAATAAATTATAATAGAAATAATCAAATAAATAATTGTAAAAAAGAAAATCAATATAAGTATCGCTAATGGAAGACTGCTTAATCAACCCTTTCATGCCAACTCCCACCCTTAGCATATAAACTTATTTATTGTGCATCTTATATGTATAGATTATTTATTTAAAATTAAAAAAAAAAATGAAATAAATGTATGGATGATATTTTCGACATATCAACTTTATATAAGTATATAACTATCCCACCTAGCGTGCTCGTGCAAAATTTTCTGAAGTAGTATTTAAAAAAAAATTATTTTTGCTTGGGTGCTCGATGTTAGACTAAATATTTTTTCTAAAGTATTCTGTAAAGCTTCTATCGATTTTCTAATACTTTCTTGTAAACAATATTATTCATAGTTTTATACTAGAAACTAAAAATAAAAAACAAAACAGTATTATTCATTTTTATGATTAGGAACATAGATTTATAAATCGTTTTCCAAGCTTATACATGGGAGTAAACAGCATAGCAATTATATCCTTGTATATACTTTATGGTCCATAAAAATTACGCCTTTTATAATGGTTCAAACTTTGTTCAATTCATTATTTATATTCGTATAGTTCTCAGACGACACGGTGTTTTTTTATAACTTTATGGCTTTATGTGTGTATTTACTATTTTCCAATTATTTAAAAAATTAATAACTTTATAGTTGATTGTTAATTAACTTAAAGAATCAGAAATGGGTTTCAACTGTCCGAACAAACGCACTGTGCTGGTGTGTTATTTTCTATCAGTTCGAAATGATGTATTATGTATATAAATACATGATGATCTGAAATTACTGCATTAAAGTACTAAATGTGATAATAAATTGGTTATTTAGATATATTTAAGTTAAGTTATGAAGAAAAATATAAGAAAATATAATATTTATCCTAAACAATAATTTCGTTTTATTTTTTTATTGTTCATTAAATTCAGTATGAATTTTGAATAACATATAATTATTAGGAAACTTTATTTTATTTGTTTAGGTTACTAATTTTAATTGATTTAATTCATTATAGAATAATAAAGTTTCTATATTTATATTACCAGAGATCGAATTCTCATGTATAATTGGAACTTTTTATTTTGTGTTTCAAACCCAACAAAAATAAGTTAAAATTTAAATTAAGTGAAGTAGATTAATTTAAACAAGGTTTAATTGTGTACATGCTTTTGTAATAAAAAAATAAGAAACTTCATATTTTAATTCGAATTTCATTAAATGCGTGTTTTGTATTATTATTTATTACAAATGTTATACCTAGATATTACCTATTTTAAGAATGTGTTACTTTATCACTGTCATTTTATATTAGAACTTAATATAATACGATGTAATAAAGATAGTAAAAATCTAACGAAGATGTGACAACCATATATGACTCGACTCATATAGATGCGGATGGAAAATATTGTACAGTCTATACCTTTTACCCAAATCGTAGCTGTTGAAGAAAACTTAACTGTAGGTATATTTTAATAAAATGTTACAAATTATAGATTATATTTTATATGCATTGTATAATATATTATATTATATGTACTACTATTACATTAAAAAATATGAAGTAAATAGTAATGACACATTTTTGCAAATTTTAAGATTTTAATTGCACGTTTTTCTGTTGTTTTCTGTACAATAATTTAGTGTTTAAGTATAACAAGTAAATTTTTGATAGTTAAAAAAATATTTAATAATATAATTGGAAATATTTTTTTTTTTTATATATATATACCTACCTATATAGGTATAAATTATAATATTTATTAATTATTATTTATTTTATTTTGATACTAAATGTTTGAGTTATACCTACATATCTGTAGAGTACAAGAATAATATTCATTCAATAGCTGCTAAACAGTTACATAATTTACCGATTATTTTTAGGACAAAAACCGTAGAAACTTTCAAAGTTTCATAAGTGTAATTTAATTGTAAGTTAGACGACTTTGAAAGAATATAAGGGTAGTTGTACAAGTTGAAGTAAAATAATCCACATCTTAAGACCTACATTTTATCCTCCTTGAACCCCTATAGGACGTTGATCCAAAACATTATACGTGCTAAATGATAGAACTATTAAAATTCCCTTTTATATGTTCGTCTGTACTCTATAGGAATATATAAGCATGTTGATCTACGGAATGATAGGAATTTTATAAAATAATGTAAAAATCCACTCGGGTGTATATAATATCTCGTATGATTATATTCCATAAATACTATTTTTTAATGAATAATATATTTCATTTTTGAATTTTGAGCGGAGCGATTAATGTATTTAAACATTAAAATTATTTTATTCAGTAATTATTACTGTATTTACAAGATATTGTTTGGATGTATTAATATATTGTACTTGAATACGAATTAAATAGGTTATATTATTAAAATTTAAGACTAGTAACGGTGTTAAAATAGTTTGTTGAATATACTCACAAGATTATTGATAACAATGATAACTTATGATAAATGTGTGTATACTTACAGCATGTTATATCATCTCGCGTAAGAGATGCTATTATAAATATTTTATTATATTAATAAACCTAAGTTTTGAAAAGAATATTACACCACTTAAACAGTTCTATTTTGATAAGTGATAATGATTTATGATAAGTAAAAGATTAGGTTTAGGCACACTAATTGAAATATCTTAAAATTTAGAAATACGTATCTGATAATATTATAATATAGTATAAGGTATAACTATTGACGGCGATATTATATAAAATCTATAATATATGACAATTGACAATTGTATTTGTTATTTTACAATACATAAAAACAATTTGTTATAACAAATAAAAATATGAATTTAAATGTAAATAAATGCCATTGATAATATTATGAGAATGATAACTAAAATTAACTAATGATAACTAGGTACAGACATGTGGTTAATTTAATAATATATCTTCTTATGATATGTCTTGGACTGTGTTATATAAAATAATACCTACCTACATTGATTTTAGAATATTATAGGATATTCTATTATCAATGCTACCTATCTTATAAATTATATAAAAAACTTCTTTAATACTGTCCTCGATGAGTGGTAATACTGTATGTAACCAACAATCAACATAGGTATAGTTTTTCAATCTAATTGAATATCTTACATTTTTAAATGTTAATTGTAATTATAATGTTATATTTAATAATATGTAGTTATAAGTTATGTGTATACTTTTACATTCTTTGTAATAAAAGTTAATTTAAAATGCTTAAATAAATCTACTTTAATTTTGCATACATTAATTATTAAATTCTTGACATGTTTTTAGTATATGTGATTATTAATATGATTAAATCATGCGATTTCATCGTATACGTGTAAAACATAAGTATAATATTATATATACCTATACTGTCTAACCCATTTATAATAAAGTGTGTGAAATTCTGTTACAATAAATATTAATTCATACCATAAAGTTCTCTTTATAACCATGCAAAGTTGTATTTATTTTAAAGTTTAGTTTAATTCTAAGTTTTCAATATTTATTTTACTGTTTAAATAGGTTGAAGCGTCATATACACAACAGCACCAGGGTGTGTCTGCTTGCATTTCACAAGTTACTGACGATGTGCGGTAAAAGAAAAAAGAAAAAAACGATAGAAAAAGAAATCTAAAAGCGAGGAAGCAGCAGAATGAAAGAGTAAGAGAAGTAGAGAGAGAGTGAGAGAAAGACACTGTAGCGTGTGTCTGTGTGTGTGTGCTGTGTGTGCGTGAGTGCGTGTAAGAGCCTAAGCGAGGAAGAATGAAAGACTGAGAGGGAATATTACTATTCAGGGGGTTTTCGGGGATACTTTTGGCTGGGGTGAAATATTTTGATTAATGATCCACCGGCAAGGAACTGCCGCGTCTTAAGTCAGTCGACGGAGACAGCCAGTGCCAGGGACAGGGCACATAACGAATATCGAAAACCCCAGGAGGTCGGTTAATACCCCCTTTTTCATTTTTTTCACCACCCCTCGCGGTTGTTTTTGTTGTAGTCCATGGATTTTATTATTATTATTTTTTTTTTGTAATCATATCATAATTTTAATAATATAAGAATAGTTTTTTTTTTTACAAATGTATAATATATACATTTTATATAGCTTGAATAATTGAATGTACTATATAATATTTGAATATTTACATTTAAGCTTTGAAAAACAAAACTTTAAACAAAATACATTAAATAATGCTTTCAAGTAGTTATTGAAAATTTTAGCATCAATTTAAGATCGATTGTACTATATAGAATCAATATACACAGTTAAAATAAATGACAAAACATAATAGTTTATGTATTAATTTATATTAGAATTAATTTTATTCAATCATGTAAATAAACAACAAATATAACATTATATATATATATACACATTTATTACCTATAATAGGTACCTATATAATAATAATTACCTAAATAGTATATAGATACAAATTATGACAGTTAGGTATGTAATAATAGGTATGTATGTTATATCTTATGTTACGATTTTACAATTAATAATTTCGTTAGTTTAATTAGGTACAATATTACCTGTACAAAGTTATATATGTTTGTAACTTATTATAAACCTGTAAACCGAAGTTGAAAAAATATATTTAGAAACTAGTTTTTTAATTGTTAACACCTATCTATTTAAATTCAAATTTAATATAATCTAAAATCGAATCTTATAGCCTATAGGATTTAAAAATATTTTAACGGCTTTATTCAATATATTATTACACTTGAAAAATCTTATAATATACACCATAATATTATGTTCATATCGTCTGTGATATTATAGTATAGATAATAACTATATGTATTATTATCTATATACTATTTTTATTTACTTATACAAAACCTTCCTAAGAAAAATATTCAATTTTAATCTATTTTCTCGCTATACCTTCATTTAATATTATATTTTTATATAGTAGTTCATTTTTGAAGTGAGAGTAGTAAATGTAAAAGTTAATCGATTGTTACTGAGGATACCAGTAGTACGATCATAATATATATTGTGCAGCATTATAAAATTTAGCCATAATCTAGGTACCTACCTTTAATTGTCCTTTATGTATATTGTATAGTATCTAAATGCTCAGGTATAACATTATAATTATAAAAATAAAACTGTTTGTTACAATTTTATTTATTTTTATATTAGTTAGTTTATATAAGACAAGTAATATTCGTATAATTGTTATTAACTTGTTAAAATACGTAAATTATACTTAGTATATAAGTATGTTATATACTAAATTAATATTGATAGTGATACAAAATGCTTGAATTGGAAAAATATAATAGAAGGGGCTTTAAGATTTAAAAATTAGCATTGCTTAAATATTGTGTTTGAACTCATCCTAACCGTGAACACTTAGATAACACAATTTTTCAACATAAAAAAAATGATATTTGATCTTTCTATTCCAATTAAAACAATTAAAATTTTTATAGAATATTTTTTGGAAAAGTACGATAAGATATTTTTTAATCTACACTTATATACCATATGGTTTATAGAAAGTTGTATTAAAAATTGATTAATTATAATATATGGCTCAATAATCAATACAATAATTTGATGGAGCAATAATCGGCCACTAAATCTAGTTTAAGGGACTAATGCTCATTATTGATTCATTAAATGTTTAGTAATATTGTTCGTGTAATCTACCATTAGTAATTTATTTTAAAATGCATATATTATTAATAGGTATATTTTAAGATTATTATAGGTACTGCATTTCTAGATTTGCAAACGTTGACTCAAATAAAATAACAAAATGAATGATCGTTCAAGTTTTCGTCGCAGATTCTGTATCTGTTTCACTTGTATACAAACCACCTATCCAGAAATATCGTCCTGCCGTATTTGTTTCACGCATTTCCACGATTTTGATTTCCAGTCACACTAACTGGTTTCTGAGGAGTGCTATGAGCAACGATCACATCAGGTCAGGAAGCTACGTGGGAGCTCGTGCGTTCCATGTGCAGCGCTGGTTACCCGGACCGTGTCCGAACAATTAATCTGACAATACGCATAAAGACGTTTAACACTGTCAAAGAGACTGGTGGTGGAGGTGGTGGTGTTCAGTCAATGGGAAAGCGTTTTGAAAAAAAAATATTACGTATACTTATTTATTTTGATTAATGAGCGAAAACCGCTCTCCAATGTTCATTAGGCCCGAAACAGTAGCCGGTCAAGAAAACATGATACCGTGTGGGGTCGCTACGAAGAAAAGAATGGTTGTATGTACGTATACATTGGGAAACGTACGCGCGTATAGTATAGTTATATCATTTTCATAATAAAACCATGTGTTGCCTTGGTCTTTTTGATTTCACCGAATGCTGCGTTTTCATTGTCGGGAATATAATATTATATACTATTAAAACGACAAATTCAAAGACCGCGCACCAGCTATATATAATATTATATATACCTACAGTCGAATTCCGACCCACCACGCAACGCCGTATTTGAACGGATGCGATCAACAAGGCAAGTGGTTTGTATACGATTTTTAACATTTTAAACGGCAAGGTAAATATATATAAAATATATTCCTATGTGTATTTTACAATATTCTATGTACAATTCGTTGGTAAAGATTAGCCATATAGTTATGGTATTTGGCCCGAGTTCGACAACCATCAAGTTTCACAGACGCTGACAATAGGAGCCATGTATGCATGTATATATTATTATGTACACGTACAAACCTAACCTATCGTACATACAACAAACAAGTACATCGGGAGTACGCGGTTGTAGGTAGGATACGGTGTAGTGGTCACCGGAGAAGACTGATGGTACAGTAGTATAGACACATGGTAATAAATAATAATGATAACGATTTATGACATTGTATATTTTTTATACATATAATATAAACTTGATGAATGGGATATAATCAAGCCCATGACCTATGTACTTATCAATAAATGTAGGCATATATGTATATATAAAAACCAAAAACTAAACGAAGAAATAAGTGTTATTATTATTTTATAATATGACAGTGAACGAGTGAATATATAGCAAGCAACTGATAAGATTAATAACAAATATAGTTTACAGATTTATGTAAATAGGTGTTTGTGTAGAATATTTAGGATAATTGTTGTATACATTTAATACATTATTTGTTTCAAAAATATTTAAGTCACTGAATATAAGTAGAACAAAAACTTTTTTATGTCATTTGAAGAAAATTAGATCTCCAATATTGTCGTCATATGTACCTAGCTAATGGATCAAGAGTTGGCCTATTGTGGGGAAGGAGAGATTATTATGTGACCCCTACTTTGATATAATATGATATAAATTATAAATACAATTTTATTTGAAATTTAATAATTTAATAATCAGTTTAAAATTATGAATAGACTTCTCAGAAATTTTATATTACTTATATATATATATATGGTGACATATAAGTGTGTTTCTTTTATGAAAGATTTAATTATAAATATTATAAAACAAACATTAATACTGTTATATTATATCAATTTATATGTAGTGATTTATTTGAATTATTATGGATATTCAATTTTTATTTGATTTCTACGGACTATCAATATATTTTTGTATATCTGTACTGAATCATTGTTGTCAATATGATTTTAATATTTATATTATTACCATACATAAATATAAAGCATAATATTATTATACATTCATAATGTATAACCTTGGTCCCCAGGTCATATAAATTATACTGCTTTATTCTTATATTGACACTAAATAGTATATACAGCTATAGTGCATCAGCAGGAAGAATTTTGGTCAAACATAACCTTTTTATGATTTAACTCTACTTGATGATGACTGAAAAATGTCTATATGAATTTAACTTTCCACGGATTGATGTTACGATTTTTACGATTAAGTAATATAAGTATACTCGTGTATATGTGTATATTAAAACCAATTTATATAGTATTGAAAGATACTCATATAAGAACCTATTTAATCATCTGGTATATGTATAGGAATATCGACGTTCAACGCATACAGCCGAATCGACCGATCATATTATTAAGGTGTTTTGAATGGAATTTTTCGTTGCAATTGCCTATAGGTATAATATCGGGCGAACGCTTATACTGTTTAGAATAAACGGGGCTCACAGGCAGCCGCTTGCAGATCGCCTGTCAGAAGTTTGACAGCCAGCCGACGTACCCTTTGGCACCTCTCCACTGGTTTAGTCCTTAAGAATTTTCATGAAAAGCGCTTCTTGCCCACTCCCACGCATACTCTGTCCGCCTTAACGCTGGCATACGGTGTCGGTGTGAACTATATAGTTATACGATGTAGCTGAACGATATCGATCCAAATTGCCAGGGTCGAATCAAATATAATATAATGGCTGATCAATATAGGTATATATAATATGTATATTTATACATGAAGTATGGAAACTAACAATTTACGACAATGTAAAACAATCATGTTCGGACATAAGCATAATATACATAATACAATTTAATATCACTTATCATAATTTATAATAAAGTAAAAAAAAAAAAAAATACTTAATTAAGTTTAAACTTTCAGATTTTCACAAAATCCATTTACTTACAAAAGTGAAAAAATATTGAAAAATTGCTCGTTTCAAAGGAAATTACCTTCATAATTTATACATCAAGTGCTAGATAATTGGACATTTTTATGTTTGATCTATTTTACCCATTTATTCCTTATTAACAAAAATCCTCCCCTCAAATGAAATAAATGCCAAGCTGACCAACCACATAATTCAAGATTGTTCAGATCATCAAAATATATACGAAATAATACTTGCAAACAACTTGGAAGAAATCGCATCAACAACGAAGAAAACAATAATATTAAATTACCAAAATTCATAATTTCTTTTACGTAAATAAATTTTAAAACTTTGTAGTTGTAGTACAATACACACTATTACATAATGCTTTTTGTAAGTTTACATTAGATTATATACAACTCCAAATACGCTGAAGTCAATAATAATAAATTAATTAATTTAAAAGCAATAAATATACTATGTATGTTGTATATATTTATATTACATACTGTATCAACAACAGAGTGTATTTTATTGTTAAAAAACAACAATGATCTCAAAATCATAGAGCGAAAAAAATTCCATCTATCAAATGATAGTTATGAAGTGCGTAATAATTTATATTTTATAGCATATTATATAGTGGCACTGTGAAAGCATACATATAGATATCTATATAGATATTAGATGATTTGATTTTTATTAAACTGCCATCATTGCTCAGGTCATTGTTGGATAATAGTTTGGCGCTTCATACATTTTTTGTATAGCGCTATTGTGTTTTGACATTTTATGCAACCACAATGAATTTAAACGTAAACCGGAATTGTCATGTGTAAAAAAAATCAGATATCCTGTAGGGTAAATACTAAAAAAATAAAAACCCTTAGATTCGATCTTATATCAATCTTGTGTTATTTACAATGGAACTGACCTTTCAATGCGTAACAATTGTAATTGTCACAATGACCACTGCCCAGTTATATCGAAACAAGTGTTGAAAATAAAAAATAGGCGTTGACAAAACAAATTTTGAACGCTGTTCATTTTTTAACAACTACAATATATTTCAGTTCATATTTTACATTTGTGTACCTACCATTTGATTTATGCATTTGGGTGCGTCTACCTGGACTCGTACACCACAGTGGCGAATTGTATTTAATGATTACGACTTTCAAAAGCAATGTATACGTTATACATTTAAGTAGGCTACCTACCGCAACAATAGTTATACGGTATACCTCACGTTGCGGAAAATTTGGCCACAAATGTTGAATGAAGACAAGTGTAACAAAGACAAAGTACCTACCTAGAATCACTAAAATGATGGATTATTTCTGTACAGAAATAAATATTTAAGTTTATAATTTATATCAATATAAATAACAATTAATTGAAAATATATCATGATATTATAAATTGTACTAAACAGCACTGTCTGTCCCGGAAGTTTAGACCCCGAAAAAATGTTTTATGAAAGTTTGCAAATTTGAATATTATTTATAATACTAAAAAAAATGTTTTCAGAACTGATATTTTACCAGTATACGAATAGTCAATATGTAAACATAATACACAATAGTATCTATAGGTTGATGTATAAATAACCATGAACATAACCGATAAAAAAAAATACCTATCATCGTATCTCTAATGTTATATAATAATAATCTGTATTTGGTTGTGTTTTGTCTAGTGCTGCAGTGTACAGTGTACACGGTACTGCAATGTGTACGTGTTCGTGTTTATTTAAATATTAAAATCGATATTTTAATGCAAATTTATTGCATACGTTCTTGTTTATTTTTCATTTTATTTTGGGGTTGTTTTTCTGTGGTTATTTTTTAGGATATTTTTTTCGGAGTCTACATTTGCGGGGTTATATATCAGGGAATCGTGCAATAAAATATGGATCACGTATTTATAATAATGTATCAATATAATCTGATGTGTGATACACGTTATATATTATATAATATAATATATTATATTTCCTATTTCGGACGTTCAATGACTATATACGACTATAAATTATCATTATTATTTCTTATTACTATTCATAGTCTTTAGCATAATATAATATGTGGTCTACGCCTCTACCTATATACTTCTATTATAACGTACTTATATAGGAATAAACGTGGTGACCAGCAGCTGCTGCAGGTGTGCGGATAATTATTTATTATAATAATATGCGATCGATCCGACGGCAAGCCACCGCCGCGGTAGAAAACGCGGTCGGTTTTTGACAGGCAGTTTGGCACCGATGACGACGTGCTAGCTATAGCGTAACGTCGTTCGCCGAGCTCTGGTAGTCGTTAAATCTCTCGCTGACAACTTGTTACATATTCCTTGAAGGCCGCGATCGTAATTACGGACGAAATTATTATTATTGTTATTATAGTATCTAATATAAGCACCTATACGTACAGTCCCGTGAGGTCGTGTCTCCACCGACGGACTCCGCGGGCAGTCGATCGGTATTTATATGTTGCCATGATATTGTACCTATATATTATTATTATAGGTATTAAAATATTATTATGCATTATATTCTGTATATTTCGTATTGGTACCGACTGTGATATTATATATATGACATTATAACCCACAGAGTATTTTTAGTTATCACTTATTAATTATTATCCATATGATGGTCCCTATAAATCTATAATATTCGAGTCGTCGTATTATGTATAAGTACACAGCAATATTATTTTATTTTAACATAATTATTTCTAACCGATATCTGTCCACCTGAACTACATTTTTTTGAAAATTAGTCTATTTGACATTTATTTTACATAAGTACTATACCTACGAATGCGTTTTATATAGCTCTCAAATTTCAATGTATAACTGCAGTTTTATTTATTACAGCAATTTTAGTATAGGATTTTGAATAATGAAGGTTCTTTATTGTTCAGTTGTGCCCATTATTAAAATATTATCTAATTTGATGCAAAATTTCAATGTGTTATCCTCACTACTTTTGATTAGATTTTTTTTTTTTTTAGTTGTTTTTATTTCCTGTTTATATTTTATATATTTGGTTACAATTTTAAAGGGTGTAGTTTTTATATTTTGCATATTATAGTAAATATGTTGTTTCATTTTTTTCGTGAATGGTATGATTCATTATAAAATTATCTTATTAATAATGCAAGTGTCGAATAATAATTTAAAGAATTAAATCAAACAAAGAGTAGCAGTTACATGAATATTTAGTGAATACAATTTATTGATGTACCTACCTACTTACTTATTATATATTTATATTATGCATGAAAATGAAATATAATATGTTTTGATGCAACGTTGAATTATACTATACCCAATACCTAAAAAGCTTTAATCTATAACTATTAACTATGTATTTACAAATTTACAATAAATCGGTATTAGGTGCTTGGAAAAATTAAAATATAACTATTTAATAATGTGTTATATGATTTATTTTTTACTGAATCAAAACTTGTTCTTCATTTTAATTTGATTATTTATTTTTATTGAACACATATTGTTTTAAAAAAATATAAAGTATAAATACATGTGCCTATTGTGTTTTATATTGTATATAATACTTATTGTTTTTATAACGTAAGTAGGTATAGTGAAATATATTTAAGCGATAATAGTGGACAAAATTTTGAATTTTCTTGGGTTCCATATAATAGAAAATCGATACATCAGTCTTACGCATATATTTCGATTAATATAGATTTTAAATTTTTAGTTTGAATTATTTAAATATTTAATAAGTATTTAAATTATTATTATTATGTCCGAGAATATATTTTCTAAAAAAGTTTTAGTTAAAAATTTAAAATTTAAGATACCAGGTTGACGGACCTCCTATAGGACATATTTTGGTGTTATAAATATTATACTTATTATTTAAAATATATCTAGCTCGTAAGATAAGTTTAATATGAATCTGCAGTTATTTATTTATTATTTTTTTTTGTATATATACCTAATCGTTGTGTTAAAAATTTCGAAACATTAACCAATATATAAATGCGGTAGAGTACTTGTTTGATTTTTAATGAATATCGTTGTTACCTTTTTATACACATGTACATCATTCATTATTTAACAAAACCATACAACATTCAAAATAACATTTATAAGGTAGATATATCAGTAAGTACTTATTACAGCGTTCATATAGCAGGTAAAATGTATGGGATAATATTTTATAAATTTATATACATCTATAGTAGTTGATAGTCGTTGTGTGCCAAACTCGCATTTTTAGTTATGCAAGCCGCTTGTATTTCGTCAGAGCTGCTCCACAGGGTTATATTATGTTCTGCGACGCAGTCGGTCATTCACCATACCATACACACACAACAAGAAAAGGGGTTGGAAAAAATCGCATTTCTATATGTTATACACTTATACATATTATGTTATATAATATTATATAAAGCGACGACGTTTGCGGCGCACAAAAGGGCCGAACTGCAAAAGGATAAGAAGTCCTCGATGCCGCCACCGCCGTACAACAATATATATATATAAACATATTATATATTGTGTATAGATACGCGAAAGAGTCATTTGTCATTGTATCGGCGGCGTCGGCGTCGGTCAAGTCTCGTTCTGTCCGAAACGGTATATATAAGAATAAAATACATGTATATATTTCTCGATGTGTGTGAGTATACAATTATATATATACATAAATCGATCTGTTGAAAGTCGGCACGTCTTTTGTACACGTCCCCGGAAGTATTCCCGTCGGGATTGCGTCCGAGACGTTTGGTCGCAATGCGAAGATTGAGAGAGTGAGAGAGAAAGAAAAGGTTTAAAACGCAAAACGCACGTACATCTACGTCGTATACGCCCACTCGCGCGCCTGTATACTTACACACTGCTCGTCATGTTATTTAGGTTTAACTAGGTGGGTAACTAAATAATTTGTGAGTATATTATTACATTATTTAATTATTGGTTTTACCGCTCACGCAAACTTTGTAAAAGGTATTTAGATATTCGCTGCAGAACAGTGCGGACAGTGCGGTGGAAGTGGTGGAACCCACAATCGAATTTATAAATATTATAGTGATTTTTTACAAAAATATTAAAAATGTTAAATATATAATGAAACTATTTTAAAACACGGTATATATTATCAAAAATGTTATTATGTATGCTTAGTTATTATATACTTGTTAAACTTAGTTCTATTTTGCTTTTATTTTTATATCAGTTTTGTTTAGTGGAACCTATATTGGCCATTATATTTTTGAATAATAGTAATAGATAAGACATAATATAGGAGATACTTGATATCAGTTATATTAATTTGTGATTTAGAAGTAAAATGTTGACATTTTTGTTTTTATACTAATTAGAAAATATTTTATGTATAGGTATATCCCTAGTGGTTAGGCCAGTTATTAACCACCTAAAGAGTAGAGACGAATGTATTATTTTGATTTAACCAACAAATTGATTTATATTCGTTAAAAAAAAAAAAAAAGAAAAGAAATGTTATAGCTTATATATATTATATAGCCATATAGGTGCCGATTGGAAAGAACCGACAGAGTGGAGCACCTGCGCCGCACACAAAAGACTTCATATTGTTATTTCGCCATTTTGTTGCGTACTGGGGCTTGTTATTATTTTCCCTGCACTCAGAATGAAAAATGGGATATCGATTTAAACAATGAAGAATACACGATGCCGAATAGAAAAGTATATAGTTAAAACACAATTTGTTATATAACCATCAGAATTGTATTTACGGTTAATATTTATAATTTTAATATAACACTGCGGGCGGTAAGCCGACTCAAACGATCCCATATACATTTTTTTCAAAATGATACCTTGGGGGTGAAAACCACCCCTATTTACTTGTATTGGATTACTGATTGTTCATTTAATAAAAAAAAAAAATAATTAAATGTATGTATCGTATTTGATACATTATTCCTATAGGTGTGTGTAGGTGTACCTACCTATACTATAATTTATTTTTATAAAATATAAAAAATAATAACTAATACCCAATAAGTAATGATTTATTAATTAATTTAAGCATTTTGTATTAACAGTACAAACGGTTAAAATGTATTTATGAAGCTTTATATAAATTATACATATATGACATATATGTAAAACATTATAATTCTCTTATACGTTTGTCTTAAAAATAATAAAAAATTAACATTGAATTTATATAGGACAACCTTCACGATACTTGAGCAATGAGCATATATATAAGTATATAACAATCAAAAATTAATTACGGTAATATAATTTATGCAGAAATGCTTCTGATAATCTTGATATACTTAAACATAGTTAATTAAAAATGTAATTTAGGTTATAATCATATGGATATTTATATGGGTATGGTATATACATATCTAATTTTTGTTTCAAGCTTGAACCTAAAATACATAAAAATGTATTGTATAATTATGAAGTTGTGCAGAATCTTTCCAAGAATTATTGTTTTTATATGGCATATCTCTTTCAACTTTCAACACGACATCACAAAAGAATTGTTATTCCATAAATATTTAATCATATTATAATGCATGTTTAATATATTTTATAACATAGAAGGTAGGTATATATCTTAACAATATAGGTATTTCTAAATGATAAATAAACATATTTTACTTAGGTATTTCTCCATAATTTCCCACTACATTACTATTTTGTATTAGCTGTTTATAAAAATAAAATTATTATATATTTTAAGATTAATATAATGAATAGAAAATAAAAAATATTATTTCAAGATATATATTATATACAATATACATAATATGTTATGTTATATTAATATGATTTGAAGTGCAATATTAATTTTTATTATCAATTTGTACTTATCAAGACAATATTGCACTAATTAATCGTGGTAAATAATATATACTAAAAGTTTTTTTATACAAGAAGCAATTCTCTAATAGCTCTTAAAAAAAATACTATGTTCTCAAGGGACTTGGCGCTAACATAAGTTATCAATGCCACTCGTTTTAATGCTATATTTAGTTGTACCATTAAGTAATTGAAAATTCGCAAACTTTTGTTACCGTTGTACATTTATATTTGAGTTTAATCGATAGGAATTAACGTACCAATTGCGAATTTCCGTCAAATAATAAATAATAATTCTTTTTTTTTTTTTTTTTAGTTTAACGTAAAATAAAATACGGTTTTGTAGAATAAAAACTATCTCATAGCTATTCAAGAGCTTCTCACTGTATATAATATATTAAGTACTTTAAATAATACAGTAATAAAAACAAATACAATATTGATGTATAATAATCGCATCATGTATAATTATATCAGTCATAGGTATATAAAAATAGGTACTTGCAGCTTGTAGGATTATGAACAAAAAATATGAAAAAAAATCGTGCTAAAATATAAATTGTATACACATATAATATAGTAAATACATAACTATAGGCACTTATACAACGAAAACGATACACGTATCCCGAAACTATAGAAGTATTTTTATTTAAGTTGATTTTTTTTTCACTATATATATTTCCTATATGATATCCTTTTTAATAAGTCGTTTAGTTGTACACAAATTGTATATAATAAACCTAAATAACTAATCGAAAATCAATATTCCTTATAGGGCATAGCCGCATAGGCTATAAAATTTGCCCAAAATAAAGTTTATATAGGTACTGCACGTATAGTATACACTATACACACATATATACTATATTATACACCATGACTCCATATTATTATACATTCTATGGTCTATTTTCTATACTGTATTATTATATATGCGCACTCAACATCGTAATATATGTCAGGCAGTCCTCCATTTACATATAAAATACACGTCACAAGTTCGCACCTAAGCTACACCGATGGAATTTAATTTTTGTTTCTGTTTTAATTTTTTATCTTTTTGATTGTTCACTTTCACCTGGGGTGGCCGGAAAAACGAAATCGTGTCCTGTCGCACGCTGCAGTGTATATTATATATGAATATATATTCCTATATAACATAAACACGCGCGCAAGTACAAACAAATCGGATCCGTATACGTTCTCGCCGAGCGTTTGTTTCGATTTGTATATTAACAATATAATATTATTCTCTATAGCTGTTTATATACATACATATATATATTTTCCGTTTTGTTTCCAACGCGCTTTGTGCGCCGATGTCCGCGTGGCCGCCGCCGTCGCAGTCGGTTCGTGTGCACAGCATTCACGCGCGCTCCACGGAGAACAACGTCAATAATAATAGTGAAAAAAAAAATAAAATAATATAATACAATAAATAACGTCGCGCGCGACACGCGGAGCGTCGGAAGCGGGCTCGCAAAGACGCACACGAAATAGAAAAAGAAAAGAGAAACGAACTGTTGCAGGGGTCATATACAATGAAAGGCGGAATAAAAAAAAATTTATAATAATACTATATAAACGTATGTATGTATAGATATACTCGTCATATTATTAGATACATATATATATATATTGTGACGAACAAAAACGACGGACTCGGAGAAAAAAGGACACACTGCGCGTACGGGGAGATAGCTGATATGCGGAGGAGAGAGATGGAGATAAATGTAAAACGAAAACGGGCGAAAAGCGTGCGCGTGAGCTTTGAATATATTATTATCAAAATAAAAAATAAAAAAAACCACACGCGCATATACGCATATATATGTATACGTATAATAAGCGTACGTTTTCGGTTATTATTATTACGTGTCCGACTTATTATATTATTCGACGGCGGCGGCGTATAAACAACGACCGTACGCGCGGCTGCGGGACCACCCAACGTGCGCGACCGAGCGGGGGCCCCTCCAAAGACCTTATACACATTATCATAGGTATATACGTTCAAATATAATAATATTTTATATATTATATATTATATCGTGCGCGTTTAATACACACACACACATACACACATATAATATAATATATATATAGGTAGATACCTATCCGTCGGTGCACAGCGGCGACGAGACCACTCCCGCGGTGGTGGCCATACGGCACGCGGGCGATGGGCCGCCGCCGCCGTCTACGTAGGTTTATTATTATTTTAAAAATGCTTTCGTCTCCCTTTTCTCAGTCCTGAGCACGGAGGCATATCCGGCGGCGGCGGCGGCGTTGCGAACAAGTGAAAAAAAAAACAGTCGTAGACCGTATATACGTCATCTAAGTATATACCAAACGTATAATATTAAACGCACGTGCAGGTGGGATGCATCAGGAATACTCTCGGGGTAGGATTTACATATTAGGTATATGCGATAAACGCGTATCGTGCCGCCGGATCCTTCAGTCCAAATCCGGCCCTGCAACGTACCGCATTTAATGTATATAGGACGGTGTGCACGTGTGATGGAAAAACTGCTGTCGAGCGCAGAGTGGATGGCCGACCATAGATGCAAAATATTAGCGTAATTTATGTTATTATATAATATTATACAACGCCGTTTTTCTTTCGAGCAAATGTGCGTTTCGTTCTCAACAAACGTATAGCTGGTAGGTATTTACTTATATGATGTAGATATGATATGACGAATGACGTAGAATATTATTATTGGTAGCTATAACGCGCGATAGGCGGAGTTATTTTTTCTCGTGTTTCGCACACTTTTGTGTTACACTGAAAAATAACGCTATTATAGAAATATTATTATTATTATGCGTGGTGGTTAGGTCGACAGGTAGACAAAGTGTACATTGTACGCGTAATTTAAATTGAAGAGGGGCCCTGGAGTCCGCGCACGCGATAATTAATTAAAACCCGATTGAAATAATAACCAGTTTATATATTACGCTCATTATGGTTTTACAATAGAAAACATTGTTCGCCATAACCTCGCATATCAGCGTATATACCTATATCTACACCGTTATAAGTATTATATATTATACACACATACGCATAGTATATAGTTACATTACAACTTTACAAGTATTAAGTATTATTATAATCGATGTTTTAAAACCTAATTACATACTGTATATGCTCTACACATATTGTGTTGAATACTATTGAATCGCGAAGATGGTTATTGTGTGTAGTAGGTATTCGAGTCTATACAGTATTTAATTACAATAATATTATGCATAAACGCGTGAAATATTTTCTACAGATTGTCCCATAAGCGAATTTTATTTTATGTATACAGTTCCTGCAAGTAAACTTTGAAATTAGTCGGTTGTGTTAATTATCATGCGGTTATGGATGACATTACATAAATATATAAAACACTCAAAACTATAGTTGATAGGTATATTATGTACAGTTTATGAATTATCAAACACTAACAATTTATAAGACTATATAGCCTACTTCGTGCATTACAAACTGTATAGCTTATATTATGTGATTAAAGGAAATAGTAAATTAATAGTTGAGTTTTAAAAGCTAATTTTTGAAATAGAAGAAACTCAATAAATCATTAATACGAGTGCTTGTCAATTATCGTTGATCTTGTACTTCGATTAACATAAAAACTTAAAATTCAGCTTTGCGGACTTGCAGTAATTGTCTTAAAATAATAAATAAACAAACACCTACTATTATGAAGTTTTAACTTTAATTTATAATAATTTTATAACTTTGAAGCCAGTTAATGTTTTTAAATACCTATGAAAGTAGAAAATATAATTTTTTTTTATACTCATCACGTTTGATAATAAAAACCTCTCATTTCGTGAAAACGTTAATGTTCACTATAAACATTATGAACAACTTTTTTTTTTATCTTTTCTGAAATGGACAAAATTAATTTAATGCATATTGTATAATTTCTTATATTTATA
Source organism: Aphis gossypii (assembly GCF_020184175.1). Classification (NCBI taxonomy): domain Eukaryota; kingdom Metazoa; phylum Arthropoda; class Insecta; order Hemiptera; family Aphididae; genus Aphis; species Aphis gossypii. Next base: position 53,555,539 of record NC_065530.1, on the reverse strand, counting down.
CTATAAAATCTATGATAGTTCTTAGCAATACAAGTACCTATACAAAGGGAGGATTGTTCATGCACCAAAAAAATTTATTATACTATATATGTTCTATATAATTTATAAAAATTAAAGATAATAACAATATCTGCTGTGTTATCTCTTTGGATTTTTACGGTATTTTAATTTTTAAGCGAGTTACGAGCTATAATAATAGGTATTTAAAAATGCTTAGAATTTATTTAAAAATAAAATATCATAAAATACTGGTTACAGAGCACCAATAAGGTTTCTATAAGTTTTATAACAGGTCATTTCACTCTAATATTTAAACTAAACACATAAAATTGGAATTGCTAACATATATTATTTTGATATCGTATGATGCGTTAGTAAAACGGAGACACCACATGCGGGTACGACGGTTCTTTAAAAATTAAAGAAAACCGGGGAAGTTGATCTTTTGTATAGTAGGTGTCTATATTACACCTTGTTATTGAGTAAGTTACTGTAATGGATGTGTCAAATATGAATTCAATTAGGTATCATTGTATACAACAAAGATATACTTATACGGATATACATAATACACACACCCACACACACATAAATGTATCGTATTACATAATATTTTAATCATATTATTCCATTAGCTTGCATATTAAAAACTTAAAAAATTGTAAAGGTGGTAATTAAATAATATTTACGATGTGTTTTCTTAAACTTGCAAAAAAATTAATCGTTTCTTATTTAATTAAATATTTTATTGATTGAATTTATTTTATTTTATTTTAAATAAGTATATTTTAGAAAAAAGATAATTTGAAAAAATAATATTTAAATATAAAAATAAGAAATTATACATGATATCAATAAAATTAATTTTATGTGAATGTGCCATAATATACACATAGGTACACATACTCACTTACACACGTATTATAATATATAATGCATTAATATTAATAACATAATATTTTTAATAGTTATTAAATAAATTACATAAGGCATTTTATATAAAACTATACCTAAAACTGAATGAATTCTTTCCATATACTAACATAATTCTTGCATGCGTACATTTTTATCCGAAAACTTATAGTTATAGACTTGAGTTCGTTGCTCAAAAATAATATTATTTAGTTTTCGATTTTATTTGTGGAGATCCTTTAAAATCTTGGGCGGAGAATTTAAGTATTTGGTAGTTAATAGATTCACGGTGACTGTCCCATACTCCCTTATCCTGTCTTACCATTAAAATATTACAATATAATTTTTCATAGAACCGACCGAACTGAACATAATAAATAATATTTTGCAGAACTAGAATATTTCCTTTTTATAAATTACTGTTCACCTTAAATCATGATGAAGTTCGTATTAAAATGATTTACAAATTATAATTTTGAACTTTACGGGTACCAAAGTCTCAAAAGTTCAATTGTAATTGTTTTCATACCAAGGTTTTAGAATCGAACTAATAACATCTTAATTTCAGTTTAGTTCAGAATTTAAACCATACATGCAAAATTCAATAAGATTTTTGGTATAAATAGCTTTGAAAAAGATTCATCTTATAGTTCTTTATGCTATACGTTTCATAAAAATTAGACATAAAAATTATTCTTTACGTAGATTTAAAATTTGTATTTTAAATATAATCTGAAATTATTATCTTAGGATATTTGTCGACAAGTGTTAAAATTCCAAATCTTAAGTCTATTTTTTGTTAATTGTGACTAAATAATTAAAATAAATGTTATGATTCAGCCAATGAACTGATTTTAGTTTAATTTTAGTATAGTCGAAATAATTTTTTAGGTCAACAGCAAAGAAAAAAGAAGTCCAATTTCTGATAAGTTTTTCAAAATGTTTGAAAAACAATTGAAAATTTCTAGTCACCTCTTTAAAGTATCAAGCTGAGATGATTTTTATTTTAAAGAGATATATAAATATAATTTGGATAGGTCCATTTACCCAAAATATGTAAATAAAATAAAATACCTATGTAGTTATCATTAATAACAAATATATATCCTTTCATTCAGAATTAAAAATAATATTTTATGTATCTATTATTTAATCTAAACATGTAAAATAGGTATTATTGTTTTATTTTTACGACATCTTTGGCCTAAAATTAAGTGTTTTGGTAAGGAGGCTATTCAGTATACTCAGCAAGGCCTTCTCAATTACTATTTATGAAATAACTTAATAATTGCTTTAATGGTTATAGGATATGGTTATAGATTTCTTCTCTTTTAAATTTGTATTACATTAAAATTATATATTATTATTATTATTATTATTATTTGTTTTAAAATTATTCTTTAGAAAAATACTATGAGTTAGTTTTTGTAAAAAAAGGTATATGATACAAACATATTATAGTAACTGTATTTATTTAACATTAGACTCGCGTATTAAAACTTGTAGGTATACGTGGTTAATTCGTTACGGTTTTGGTTTTTTTATTTTATTTTATTTCATATTATAGTCCGATGCTTCGATAGACGTTTAGATATCTGCTATCTAATTTATAAATGAGTAATGACTATTTTTACCTATATATAACTAGATAAAATAAATTTATTTACACTGTATTATTGATTATTATGGGACGCTGTAGCTGTAAATAAACAAAATTATTAATTGTTTGAAATATTAATTTCGCGTTTGTTCTCGTACTATTCATATTTGTAGTCATTGCTTACTATGTTTCAAGTTAATGATCTGCAACATATGCATCGTGCATGTACATTATGTACAATGTAAATAGTATTTGCATTATAACAATACACTTAACATAAACATAAAACACGTAGATATAAACATATAGTATTGCTAAGTAGATTTAATCTGCCTAAATACTTAATCGACGTAAATCATTCAATTTGCGCGTGGTAGCGTTTAATTTAGCAGAAGGAACAACAAAAAAAAGAATGCAAATTGTTTCTTAACTATTTATCGACTTGTGATGTTGAGGGGCTGGCATGGCCTACTTAGCGAGCGTTTTATTAATAACAAACCTGTAAACACGTTTAATACAATTTATGCTATACAAAATATACAAAACAATGTATATAGGCAAGCCGAATATAATACCTGTATAGCTGCATTTCATAACACGTGTTTTATGTACCATAATAGTGGTACTTACGTAGTTACTTCATTCTCAGTAATTTCAGGTTTTAAGCCTTTGTTATTTTGAAACTTGTATTTGTAAAATGTGTTTTGTTTGTCATTTATTAATATTATACTATATATGTATATTGAATACAGATCACTGATTCGACGATGGAGGCTGTCTTCCGCAAGAGGAAAATCGAGCTCACCCCCACCCTAGATATATATCGTCATCGTATAACCAACACCAGAACAGTGTTTGCGGGGCATGATGGCTTCCACACACGTTTATATATATGTATATATAACGCGGCGGCGGTGGCAGAGGGGTGTGTGCACTCGGCTGTCAACGCTCCGGCGCACGTGAAAAGGGGTCGCATTTCAGCGGGGTTGATTTTTGAAAAGCGACCCCGAAAGCGACCGACGAATGGCGTATCTGGTTTTTATATACGTATATACGCACATTTTTTTCTCCTGCATTATATTCATGTAGATGCTTTATATATATATATATAATATATACACACAAGCACACACACATATAATATATATATATATATATATATATACTCTGGAACTACGAGCTGCTGCAGCAGTCTTCATCTATGTATACAGGGTGATTCTTTTATCAAACAACACTAATTAGATATTTCAAAATCTATAAATACTTTTAAAAATATTTTTTTTACATAATTTCTGGCCAAAATAAAATTATATTTTTTATCATTTTATTTTCTCTAATGACAACAAACATTTTTAATTTCATATTCTGAAGCAAAATATTTTTTGTAGTACTTACATATTTCGATACCTAAATATCAAAATTTGGAAAAGCAGTTAATGAATTATTACTTTATAAGTATTTAAAGTTTATGTGAGTGGAGTTGTAAGATATGGGTGTACCCTGAAAATGTTGGTCTATTATTACTACGCAACCTATACTTTAAATACTTATATGTTATAACTTATAAGTATAATATATATATATATATATCAGTTATAACTCATAAATTACTCGTCCGAATTCTAATTTTTATACATCGAAATACTTAAAAAAATATTCTGCTTCAGTATATGAAATTAAATACATATAGTATGTATTCGCATTCAAAAAAAAAAAAAAAATTAAAAAAAAAATTTGTTTTATTTTAACATTAGATATTCATTTAATAACGAATGTTTGATAAAACCATTCAGCAGTCAGCTTGTATTTATATTATATATGTTATATATATGAAGTTAGTCATGGCGTTTTCCCACATATAATAAACGGTGCAATGCATCTTGTATAATATATATTATGTTTATTATATTCATGTATATTGTATATCATCAATCCTCTCTATAAATAGACCACAGACGAACTACCCAAGTTGTATCGTATTATATAAATATACATATTAATATAGGTACCTATTACTATGTAGAATGTATTAATATTGCTTGATTATAATATTATATATGTTTTGTCTAGTGCCCAGAGACCATTATACCTATACATGGATTCTTACCGGTTTTATTTGTTCACTGTAGATGATCCATAAAAATAATCGTCATTACAGCTATACAGTATACAATATACATAATATAGCCATATAGGTATAACAGTAAAATAATATTAATATATTATACATTATTATACAAACAGCAACAGCTGCGACCACGGGAAAATCGGATTATTCAACACTATAATATATCCATACGTGATGACGTCGCCGTCTGCCGCGTATACTCCCTTACTAACACAACCCCGACGAAAAACCCACCCGCTCGCCGCCGGAACCGGATATGACGTTATCGCGCGCGCGTTTATGGCACATTACATATAGGCAAGGTACATAATTTACATAGCACTTAATCCCTCGAATAATATATATTGAAGCAGACCATTTGATTTTCGAATAAATTGCATAGGTATACATAATAGTATAATACTCACGCTCGCTGGCCATAGCAGTCGATTCTATTTCAGCCGTTTCAGGATAAGAATATAAATAATAATCGAATAAAAAAATATAGTTTATTACCTAGCAGAAGATAACCAATTGCCTAGTGAAAAAATGCAGCTTTAAAATATTGTGTTATTACGATAATAATTTTCATAATTTGATAATTGATAAATGAGGTACCATAAATACTATATAGTATAACTACATATATTATGTAATAATAATGTACTCACATAATTTCACCTAAGCTGTATAGAGTGTGAGTACACATGTGATACAAAGCATAGGTATCAACAAATTATAATTGTTCATGGGAAGCTATTTTTAGGGGGCGCTGGTGAGACGAATATACGCTAAAAAAAATTATTAATAATATATTTTTAACGAGAGAAAAATAACCATATGTGTGTTAATTTACTTCAAGTATTTATTATTGGTATAATATATTATGAACAGCCAACATATGGTTTGAGAGGGATGTAGATATATATTTGGAATTCCTGTATAATTTATATTTATTAAACAAAATGGATGCATGTTAGCGAAACGTATCAACACATACGTCACAAAACCGTTAAAAACAGTTAGTACTAATCACTAAAGTAAACATGTGTGCCAGTTTAAAACAAATTTGATATTATACATTTTAAATACATGACGATGATGGTCGAAAAATGTATATTATTATGCAATATTAAATATGCCTATACTTACAGCATTAATAAGGTGTGTAATGTGTATTAATATTATAATTAATGCGCATCGTTATCTTAAAATATTTATTAAAAAGTTTATTATTATTTTTTATATCGTTTACTAGTTTATTATAAGCTATTAAATTATAATAATTTATACATAAGGTATATAACATTATACAAAAAAAAACATAATATATCACTGCGATGTATAAATTATTTTAATTATTTTATAATCCTAATAATAAATATTATTATTAATTTGTATAAATTAAATTTTTGTTTTGTATACCTACTCGATTTAAAATAAAATGTTGTTTCATAAATGTTATTACAATTTCGCATATCGTACCTACATAGTACATACTATATTATAATATATAATAATAGAGTACCTATATTGAATATAGGTATAATAATTTTGTATCAAATCATTGAGAATTTAATTATTTATACAATTTGTATGTAGATAATATTATTAGGGGTGGCCTATGCCTCTTGTCCGTGACTGCAGGTGGCGGTGGCTGCACAACGTATATTATATAATGTTAATAAGTGATACGTGAAGGTATTTTGAGTGGCATCGCGTGTCTGCATTTAACAGATGCCTATCATAAAAATTAAATATTTTATTTTAATAATTAATGAGAACCAACAATACAAGTATGAAATAAATCATCGAAATACATTCACATATTATATTGTTTTACATATAAACTTCATCATTATCGTATATAATGTAGGTTACATTTACGGTTAAAATAATCTACGCATACAGTTTTATATGTATAGGTATATAAAAAAGTTTTGCGTGCTCAAACAATACAGTTTATCTTTGAACGAATTGAATTTCGTAAGGTAATGCTGTGTAATTTTTTTGATTATTTATGTTAGAAAAATTATTGGAAAAAACAAAATTTTCGTCAATATACTTACCTAAATAACATAGACATTATAGTATAACCGGTGTGGCTTCTTGATCGCAAAAATAAGATAAACCATAAAAAACCCATCATAATTTTATTTTTATTTTTAAATATGTGATTATGGGACTGCAGTGTATTTTATACCGATACAGCCTGTATGTAGGTAATAATACCTATATATACGATATTATATTGGTACGTGGGAACCAGACGGCTGGATCGACCTATCGACTGGCACATACATATATACATATATATAGGGTATATACGTACAAAATTATAATGAAGATTGGAAAAAAAAAGAGTTGAAAAATAGAGGGTTTCCTCGGCAGTGGTGGTGGTACAAATGCGGTGTCGGTTGTTTAAATAATCGATGAGAAGTGCGCGGCGGCGTTAACGGGGCAACTCTTCGCCATTTATCAACGTTTCTCGTAACTCTGTACAGCCGGCGTGTGCGGCGTTCAACTGAGTCTCTCCTGCTGCCGCCACGGCACAACGTGTACTATACAGCCCATACACCGTGATCGCATTCAGTCCCTTCGCCGCCTGGTTTAATCCATCTATGTATATACGTATAATACGTTATTTATTGCAAAGGCTTATGCGAGGACAAAAGCCGTCCTCTTTCGTTTTTCTCCCCATCGTTCTTATATATAATATATAATATGTATGTACATAGTATATACATTAAAAGCCGATATAGATTTACTAATCGCTGAACGACTTAATTATATTGTCAATATACCTATTATACCTATATACTCATCTAATATTGCCTATATTATGTAATTGTATGTGCCTATTCTGCAGTATTGTGTGTTCTGTGTGCGTTTTTTTTTCTCCTCGTCTAAGTACACTATTTGTCCGAATTATATAAGTTGGCGGTAAACTAGTAACAGTTATACACTATAGCAATTATACTAACGACATAAGAGTGGAGAGCTGACGAAACTTAATTTTTATTAAAACGATTGGTTCGAGAAATAGGAAAAAAAGTCGTAAATCGTATATACCAGCGACCATCACGATTTATGCGAGACGCGAGTAGATCATTTTCTATTTTGTGTAGGTCATACTATATTATTATATTAGAGGTCCACTACCGAAAATGATGATGTGTATATGGATGATGTGGTTGAGCGTGTTTAGTTATAACTTATATAGGTAATAGGTAATAGGTAGGTACTTACACCTATATACCTTTATTGTTTTATCAATGTTTTATTTTATCAATTAATATATTATTTTAATAGGAACATAATGGAAATAAACCAAAAAGAGGAGTGGATTATTTTCATTCAAAAAAATAAATAAATTATAAGTTTGTTTGAAGTATCTTATACTGTTTTTTTTTTTTATCAATTATATTTTAATTTTCATATTGAATTAATTAATAGTAATTTTAAAATTCTTGTCATAAATTATTTTTAAAAGCATTATAGTAAAAAGAAAAATTTTTATTTGACAATAAGTCAAATAATTTAATAAATATAATATAATGCTATTTAAGAGAGTTAAATTTAAATCATACTATTAGAATATAATATAAACATCTTGCAAAAACTAAAAAAAATAAGACGTAAAATGGTTTTGCAAGGTATATGTGTTTAATTTTCTACTTTATAAGGACAGATTTTTTTTTTTTTTTTTAAACACAGTGGTCCGATTGTGTCCCAGTACCTACGCTTCTGATGTAACTGCTATGTAGTTATAATTGAATTATAAATGGTTTATCATATTGAGTTACACTTTATAACATATTCTTACGGAAGTCACTGGACCTGTTATTTAAAAGAGAGAAAAAAATATATTTACGTTCGTCGTCGCATGCCCATTGCCCATATTATAATAATATTATCATACCTGTATCACGTTTTTGTTTCTTCATGTCAAATTGACCATGCAGAATTGTCGGTTTCTATTCACGACATTATATTTGGTACACCCGTTTGATAGATGGTTTTATTTTGATTTGTGCGATACCACATCTCGACAGGCATTGCAGTGTTTCACTAGAATGTTGCGCAAACCGCACAAGACGATTAAAATAATAAAACTACGTCTCTGCACATAAAAACAAACACACTCTCACACTGATGCACAATACTTATACAGTTATACGATGTATTCAATACAACAATCACAACTGCTGCAGTTTCGCGTATGATATAGGTATATACGTGTATATAGTGTTTAATACCTGTATAGTTACATATACGTGATACGTATATCCACGTTATATGTGTTGAGATATGTACGCTTTTTTATTAGAAAAAAAAAATGTTTAACCACTTTTAAGCATTATACAACAACGACTTTCGTTGTATATTTTAAAACGGGTGTTCAATAATATGAACGTTATATAATATAGTATGTCCGATGTCTTGTATATGATTTATCAAACTTATCAACTATAAAAAGAAATTACGAATTTATAAACCTCAATCATATTATATATTATTATAGTACTTAATTATGTATAATATATTATTTTATAAAGTAATACAAGCGAGTGGAAACGATGATAATAAATTGACTGCTGTATACGGGATGTGATGTTTCATTACGTTTGTCCCTATTATCTGTATATTTATTGAAAAAATTATTTTCTTATACAATTTTTTTACCTAACTCTGACAATTTATTTACATTAGTTAAATTATTTACAAAAATTGATTTTTTTTATTATAATATTTACAAGGTTGTATAAAAAAAATTATAATTCAGCACCATTTAAATGTGGATTTCACATTAATTATTTCACAGATAAATCAAGAATTCTATTTTCACTATTCAATTGCAATTATTTTCTTAATTTTTGATATTGAAATTTGAAATTTCAATTATTTTACCAATATTTTTTCCAAATTCAATTATACATAATAAAAAAAATAAATATTACATTGAATAAAAATATATCAATACCTATTAGAATGCATTGTTTTTATTCACTTTTTCTTAACTTCTAATATATGGCTTCGACAAACATAATTATTATTGATGACAGATGATTCAGGACTGCTAAATTTCCACACCACCCTAGAGGTATTAGTATACTAAGCGCGTTTTTTTTTATAGTGGTATCGCCAGCAGTCTTATTCCACTTATACCACAGATATATAATATGTATATCCTTATCCTTATCAAAGAAATTCATGACTATTGTTCTTGATTAGGATTTTTATATCGCTCCGCCATCCAATGTAGTCCAATATAACAATAGGTAAATACATCGGATAAGTATAAAATAATTAGTTTATTTATTGATATTTATTAATATAATAATTTAAAATCTAAAATAAAAGTTAAGCTAACAAACTATTAATAATATTATACGACCTGACCATCCGTGTATGTTCTTACTTGAAAAATCATATAAGACTGAATAAATGAACTTAATAATAATATGTGCATTGTGCAGAGTATATTGTAAACAAAAAAATATAAATTTAAAAATTTAAAATTAACAAAATTAATTTTGAATTTGTTTGTGTAATTTTCAGCGGTGTACTGAGCCATCAGCCAAATTATTACAAATCGAATATCTTGTTTATAATAATCGTATCAATCAAAGCTGTTTATCGTTTCGCCGTTCTCGATTTGTGGTAAAAAAAAAAATAGCATGGTCAAGTACGGGTACCGCTCTACTGTACATTAGATGCCGCGTGGAACACTATATGAGTGTTAATTTTGAATCCAATGATAAATATCATTGTACCTATATGAAAAACGATTCTGAACGGAGATGAATTGTCAGCCTAGGATGTGTATTTAAATTGGGTGGTGAAAATTTAACTGTATATAGGATAAAACCAATATAAACATTTGGTGAAAATTTCAAGTATTTACAGTGATTAGTTTTTGACCCATATAAAAAAATTGATTTGGTCGAAAACTGTTTTTCCGTCACTTTTTTTTTTGTTTTTCTCGATTTTTTTGAAAATTGTTGGAAAATATTTACTTTTGACTTCTATAATGCACCAAAGAAGCTACAGCATATTTTTTGATTACATTTCTGACACACAATAAAATAATAATATACCTAATTAATTAATTTATTATTTCCGAACTATCGGAAAATGTAAAACATTTTTGAGATCAACGCCTCACATGTTATATAGTTAACGTCGAATTGCTGTCAGCACACTAAATAAATTATTTTACTGTTATAGGTGTACCTATTCCTCTCCCTATAGTTACAGTCAACCAGATCTAATTTGTTACCAGAAACCAACCCCTGCAAAGTCAAATATCCAAGCAATTTTTTTACTGCAGTAAAAATTATCAATTGTCACAAAAAAATCACATAATTGTAAAACCAATACATACATCGCTCCTCTTGGAATTTAAAAATCATTGAGGGAAACTGGTGAAGGGTATAATCGCCATTACCTACCATATCACTCTGCGTACGGAGTAATATAAAAATAATATTATACACAGTATACACCTATAACACCTATAGGTACTATAATACTTACGCTAAACGAACGATCGGCGGGGCGGGTGGTAGTACGTGACGATGCACTCTGTATAGGTGTAGGAAATATTATACATACGTATAATATTTATATAATACGACGCTCACCGCAGCTGCAGCCTCAATAAAATGCATGCGCATCAGGCACGGCACTAGAATTTTTTTCCAGGGGAGGCAGAGTGGGGCAAATATTTTTTTTACGTGGGCTAAAATTTTTCAACAAATACTGAGGTTATTTTAATGAAATATAAATATTTTCGTATCATATAACATAATATAGCTATTATCTATATAGTACATACGTTTTATATTGTATGCTCTAAGAGTCTAAACAGATACCTAATATATACAAACTTTTGAATAGTTAAAAATGTTTTAAGAATAATGTCAAATATTTTTTTTTGTACCTTATGTAATAAAATGTCTAATCACACACCTTCAACAACTATATTCATAATGATGACATGATACACAAAAATGATAAGTTCTTTATGACTTTAATATTACATACCTTTGTGAATGAATAATTATGTTTCTATTACTTACCTACATTTCATAAATATAAATTAAAGTAATTGTGTTTAGTAATGAACAATTTGTTTCAATCATCTTTAATGCAATGATTTGGGATACGTTTATTTGTTCATTTTCAGCTAGTAATTTGTACTCAATAAAGGTAATAAAAAATAAATAAAAGATTTTTTCTTATTTTACAAATTTCAAAACACATTTTATTGAAATTGTAGTAAATTTTTTCCTTATTAGACAAATAATAAATTTAATTTATTCCTCAATTTGTTTAGTTGTGACAAATATATTATATAAGCTAAATATTGATATTTTACACAATATCTATCGTACATATTTTTTTAGTGGGGGGGCTAGCGAAGGGGCTGATCTGTTTTCTGGGGGGGCTAGAGCCCCACCTTGCCCCCCCTTGGCGCCGTGCCTGATGCGCATATCAAGCGCGTAATAATATTATTTGTATTTTGTACAAGGTGCGCGAAGATCGTAAATAGATCATAATTCATAATCATTATTATCGTTTACCTAGATCTCATCAGCTGTGCCCATGCATATCATAGTGTACGATGATCGTGGAAAAACAATTTAAAACCTGTGAAAATAGAAAAAGTTAAAAGCGTGGACGAGTGATCGGACATTCGGACGTATAGTATAATATACCTACGTAAGTATAGTGTGTACTGTAACACCTACTATACCTACATACATTACACCGAATAGTTGCGAATACCTAATATTATATCTGTTATTATTATTTATACACTATTATTCCTACCTATATTTATTATTAATAATAATATTATAATCTCTTTGTGTCGATTTCCTACATGTCGCGTGTACGCGTAGAAAGAGTTAATTACACGATTTGTGTGTACAATATTATTGTAATAATATTATTGTATTATACGCGCGCGCCAGCGATAAAGACAAAAACAAAAGGGTATATTATTATAATATAATATAATATTATGTAGGTACCTGTGCGCGTACACGCGAGACGCACTCACTGCGCGCGGACCATTGTTTTTCGTCGTTCTCTTCACCACCACGCGCGCGCCAACACCATTGTTGTCGCACGCCGGAATACCGTCTGGGCCGTACCCAAGGTCGATCGCGGTATAAACTTTTATCGTGTTAATATTTGATGCATAATAACAACAAAAATAATAATAAATAATAATAGTAACAGTAGTAAGTTAATGCGGAGGAAGAAATTTTAATAATATAATAAGTGTATAAATGTGTATAATATAAAGGCGTAATACGCAATGCGCATTATATTAAAGTCATCTCTCGAATAATTTCTGTATATTGACATATACCATTTACTTATACATCTTAACTAAACGCATTATGCTTTTTGGCAAAATATCAGAGAGAGAGAAAGAGAGACGACGGTTATTACTCACACAAAAACTTCTGAGTGATAAAGAAACTAACAATTAAACACTACTGAAGAGATGTTATGATTTTACGGTCAACAAAAGTATCAGCCGTATTGATTAAACGATTTTTTTTATAGAATGCAGTATTCACTAGTTGAGTGTAGTTTTAGTGTGTATCCCTCTGTCTCGTTTCTTTGATCAGTGGCATAAATCCAATGAAAAAAGGGGTGCTGAAATTCTATATTTTTTAATTATAAAAAATGGATAGTGTTAAACAACACCGCGAGTACTTCCTCCCTCACAAGTTGCGTCTATGTCTGATCTCGTATTTACATCACAATAAATACATTTTTAATGCATTTTTGTGATTATATCGACGATGTTACCGAGAGTTACACTTGTTAATATGTTAACATAACAAATGTAAGTAGTTAACCTAAAACCTACGATGATAGTAATATAAATAATATAATAATTTTTAGACCGCACTCGTCACGCACTGGCATATTATTAAAATCTTAATTTTGAGAAAAATGACGATATAATATAGTCTTTGCTCGTGATGCCAAGAATCCGTTTCGTTGCATAGAACTGTAACGACTAGCGGAGAAGGGTACACTGTCGAGAACGCGCCAAACCGCGAAGGTATTATTATAAGTACCTACGTTTTATGGCGTAATAATAATATCATGTAAGTTTGTGAAATTGTAATTGTGTACTAACCTTTATATTATGAATTATTATTCGTATTTGAGTGAAATATTTTTTAAAAGTTATTTTTAGGACGAATACAGTAATACTTATAATTTATGAGATGTATAGGTAGTAAAGTATAGGTATTCTGGGCACCTAAATAGTATTATTAAAAATTTGATAAAATAAAAAACATAATATAGGTTAATCGGAAAAGGTTCTCTGCAGTGCTTTTTGATCTGTAACTGTTAATTTGATTCAGTTTTATTATTATTTTTTAGATTCACACTTTGTATAATTATGTCTTTATACAACTTTTTTTATTGTGTCAAAGAAAATATAAGCAATTATCATTATAATCAACTAGTTATTAACTTGTTTTTCGATGTTTTTGTTGACGGGTGTATTGACTAGCTATTAATAAGTACATAAAAAAATTATAGAGTACCTATATTCTACAGTTTTATAACGTTAAAAGGTTTCATGATATAGACATTTTTTTTTTCCAAAAGATAATTATTAAATACTTTTGAAAAGCATTCTATAATACATAGAAACTGGTGTTATAGCTTTATACTATTACCTACATATATTATTAAGTACAGTATTTGGTGTGATATATATCTATAATATTGTATCTACACAATACCAACAATATATCATTGGGCTATGGCCAGTAAAAATACCAATATTACATATTAAGTATTATAAAAATAAAAACCTTTTAGTTTCAATGATGGTTTATATTTTTATTTGTTTTTCTCTATATTATTTAAATGTATTTGTATTATATTTTGTTTTTAGCAACATAATATATACTATGCTCATAGTATCACACGATGTCATGGCATATATAATAATATCACTGTTCACTATACTGAAACCTATCGTCATTCGACGGACTCAGCATAACAAGTATGGCATGCGTGTAAGATAAAGGAAAAATGAAAAGAAAAGAAATACATATTTTAAAACAATTAAGGTTGAAAATATATATAGCGACTCTTAAAGTATACAATAATATATTATACATAGTTTATAGGTATAATACACAAGTTAAAAATATTTTCTTTTTCTTTGAGTATACAAAAAAAAGAAAAAAAGACATTCTAACATCAATCGACGACAACGATAAAACAAAAAATAGCTTTTCATTTATAGTTTATATGATGGAAAATCATTTACATATTACAGTAGACATGTGAATATTATAATAAAGTAGTAATACCTATTATATATTATATTTTATAGGTCGATAAATAAATGAGCTTGTGTTTTCGAGATTTGTATTTTATATACACATTAAAAGATTACAAAAAAAAAAAAAAAATATATAATAATATTAATAATAATAATAATAATAATAATTATAATACGATTCCTTATATAGTGTACAATATTTTGAAAATTTACAAATGAGCTGTATATAATTTTATTCTTCACATATTTCATATAACTCATATATATATTTATGCGAGTTGTATATGAATAATGTTTTTCTATTTTATAAATTATATAAATTATTCATAAATATATATATATAGCATATATAGAATATCTTTTTATCGTAACGAAAACAAAACGATTGGGCAAAAAAAGATCTAAATATAAGTGAAACTAACATTAAATAACATTTTTATTTCATAAATATAAACATTTTAACCAATTTATATCTATCTACCGTGCGTTGAAATTTATTTCGCCAGAAGATTTCAATAAGCCCATTATCAGACATGAATACTATATATATCATAGGAATTATTCTTCTCACAATCAAAATATTTATCTTTTAGTAAATATACACTCGTAGGCTTTTATAATCATACGCAATACAATACATTAACATTGAAAGTCAGATTTAATATATTAATCGTCACGTTCTCGGTAATTGCAGACGATATAAACTATAAAGTATGGAAAATTCGAACGATAAACAGGGACTTGGATTCTATAAGGTTATAATATAACCTTAGGGTATAACATAACCGATCGGACTGCGCGGAGAAAACAATCGGTCAAGAAGAATCCCATATTATATACATAGAATGTCTGAAGAAGTGAAAATGTTTGCAGCAGTATATAATAAATTATAGTATGACGAATTAAAATATAGTACCTATATCGATAATATAACGTGGTGACCACTTTGTATTTTTTTATTTTTTTTTGAATTTTTACGGTTTTTTTCATATATTTTCATTTTATGTCAAGTAACTTATACCTTGGAAAACGGGCTCACGATCTGCAAACGTGCCGTTACAGCTGAGTGAGGCCGTACTCACCGGTGCCAACTCCGATGGCCAAACCCTGTTGCTGTTGCTGTAGGTGTTGAGATAGGTGCGTTGGCCGGTGGTTCAGACAGTGTTGTAACTGTTGCTGTTGCTGCTGCTGGAGTTGTTGCTGTTGATGAAGCTGTTGCTGCATAGCAGCGGCCGGATTGTTGTGTCCGGCGACCGACGCGGCGGCAGACGACGACGAAGACGAAGACGTCGACGACGATGGTATTATGGCGGCCATCAGCGACGTCGATCCGGTATCACTCTGTTGTTGTAACCTCAACTCGGGTTGTTGTTGCGGTGACATGTCGTGCGAATCGATTTTCAATCCGGATGGCGAGCACAGTGGCTGCTGATGGTTGTTGTTGTTGTTATTATTGTTGTTATTGTTATTGTTTTTGGCCCGGGACTTTTTTCCCGCCGGCTGCGTGCTTCCGTTTTTCCGGCGCACGTTTTTCGTGTTGGGCAGATGGTTGTCCTTTTTGTACTTCATTCGGCGATTCTGGAACCATATCTTGATCTGCCGCTCAGACAGCACCAACGAATGAGCGATCTCGATCCTTCGTCTACGGGTCAGGTACTTGTTGAAGTGAAACTCCTTCTCCAGCTCCAACACCTGATACCTGGTGTACGCGGTTCTCTGTCTCTTCACGTCCACCGGCTGGTACGCGCCGTTCGCTGAAATCAAAAAACACAAAAGTCTTATACACACATCATCAGAAACGAATATTTATGCGAACACGGCATGTCGGCATATAAACATTATCAAAAGATCAACTGACTACAGTACTACACTGAAGTGGCCAGTAGGGGCACACAATAGGTATGTAGTAAACTTATAAATGCATATAATCTTGTTAAAATCTAATCTCATAATTGGATTGTTTTTATATAAATTTTTGATAGTATATATCGTGTAAATATCATTTTTCACGGTGTTATTACAAAACTTACGATTAGGTACGTCAAATGTATCGTGGCGTGAACGAGACGATGAGTAGTATATGATTGAGTAGTTGAGAGGGGTAGAGTATAGTTAACAATGCGATTCAAACAACTATTTAGTGTTTACATATATAATTTATAGGAATTAAGTGAGTTTGAATGACACGGTAGATTATATAGATATTTTCAGTTTGTCCTGAAATGTAAGCTTTCGTAGTAAAGTTTATGTATCATGATAAATATAATAATGCATTCCAGAAAGTAGATCCAGGACTTTTGTGGTTCACGTTTCTCATAAAAAAAGATTATAGATACTTGTCCTATACGCGATTTCCACGAAATGTAATAAACAGAAAAAATGTTTAACTTTATTGAATTATTTTGACAAATGACAACTAATTTATTTTGATTTATCCGAAAACATAGTTAATGAGTACAATGTGTTTGTTGTCCTCGTGGAAAAGTTTAATGTAGAAAACACTGCAGATGACGGTCTAAATAACGGTCCTTTCGTTTATAGAAACTATACATTCATTATCAATTGTTAATTATTGTTATATACGCGTATTGTATCAATAATATTGAGCGTGTAAGTTTAGGTATATGTACGAGTATATGTGTATTTATAATTGAATATTGGTACACGCTGTCGTTTAATGGATAATATATATACCTATATATGTACACGATAATATTATTGAGCGGTGGCGTCTTTCTGCGCCCGAACGTTTAATTTCGAAATATTTCTCCCATTATTATTATTATTATTATTATCGAAATGCCGGAGCCATGTTCGGTCGGTGGACAAGGGCGTGGTGGTTACGGCGGCGGCGGCAGTCCTTAAATGGGGGAACGTTGCCGGAGTAGTATGCGCGCCGTATATAATAATAATTTATGCCGCCGTCTCGGGTGCGTTTTTCGACGTTGCCGGGTCACCCAACGACGAATAGCTGCTTCTAATCTGCTGCTGTTATATTCCGTCTGTGCGGCGTGTATTAATATTATTATTATTATTACCTTTATATACGATATACACACTCTATAAGTATTACACGCACGTGTGTGTTTGTTGTTCGACATCAACTTTTCTATTACACAAAAACATACGCTACAGAGTTGTATACTGCAGATATATATCTATAGATATATCATGTATATATATATAAAGAAACGCACTTCAGTGATAACGACGGCCTTGCAGCTCGTTAAGATCGTGTGCCAGTTTGTGTGTGTGTGTGTTGTAGCGCGCAAAACACATCTATTGGCGAAAAGAAAAAAAAATCACATCTACATAATATATTATTTATTATCATATATAAAGCCTCAGGGGCCGCCGCAATAACCACGCATATAAAATATATTGATTGTTGCGCAACGGTATATAGGTAGGTACCTATACTATACCTATACCTATACAGACATATATCATCGAAAAAGTGTAGTGTTAACACCAATATGATATATATCTATAATAGGATAGCTATATATATACCTAACAGCTATATATATAATAGTCGAGAAAATTGTATTATTATACTATTATATACCTCCTAATTATAAGATTTATGGGATTTCTTTTTCTCGAACGCCGTCGGTCTACACCACGTCACAAGGAATGACACAATGTGACCTTTTACCAATTTCGAACACATTCGGTATATATATATAAATCAATAACGAGTTTATAGTGTACAAGTTACCTATATATTATATTTACGCATTTTTTAAATATTATGATTCTTATACAATTTGCTTTTTCTACAAATAAAAATGAAATTTTAAGTATTTAAATTTAAACTGTAATCATATATAATTAATAATATTACTCTTCAATAATCCAATATTAACTATCATTTTCTGATTTCTAATTTCTATATACATATTACCTACTTTGTTTTCATATAAACACGCAATAGCTTTTGAAAAATATAATGATTCTTATACGCGTAACTAAAATATTATTTACCAATAACATTATATAATATAGTATTATCACAAAGAATAAATAGGATAGGGATATGCGTCACTTATGGCTCATTTCGAAGCATTGGTGTATATGTACTGCTGTGTTGTGTTATGCAATTTAAAAGAAGATGTCTAGAAATCATCACGTATTATGAAAAAAATAATTTTTCTAGCAGAACTTCCAAAACTCATAAACACTAAAAAATAATATATATATATATTATATAATTGTAGGTACCTACATGCATTAAATCACAAAGAATAAAAATGTATGTATATAAGAATGTGCCAAAAGCATTGTAACTAAAATAAACAATATAGTTGTAATAATTTCTGCGGTTTATCGATTTATATTTTAAGGTATCTTTTTACGACATTATTGTATTATACCTGTATAATATTCAGTATATATTGACTGAAAATACTTAAGAGACCGTAGTGATAACGTAAAAGTTCATTTCTGGTAAAAAATTATTTTAAAATGTTTGGTGATTTTATTATATGTTTAAGTGATTCTCTAAGTATTTGTATTGATGAACTTACTTACATTAGTAAGTAGTAACTGATTTAACATATACCATTATTTAGTAAAATTTATTGGATTCTACTTTTTGAAATGTGGAATAATGTTATGTTTTACAGTGACACTGTAGTATATCGCTATTACTAATCACTAAATTCAGCCAAGCACCAAGCCTTCGGTTCATCTATAACTCAATCTAACTTGAAGTTGTCTTTATATGTGTGAGTAACGTTTGAAAACTGAATACTTGGGATACCGTTATATCTAAAAATTTCAAAAACTTTACTAAAGCAATTACGATTAAAATTTTAGCCTGGTGTTTAAATTTAGGGAAAAATCTAGAAGGTCGTAAATTATTGTGGATTTTGGGCGTTTTCATATACGGTTTCACACGAATGAAAATAATATAAACATCAATGCAGTATTGGGGCGGTGCTCAAGTACAATGTTTGATTCCCGTAATTTGATTACCGGTTATTGATTAAATGTCAGCTAGTTGTTGTATACAATATTTTATACACTTCGTCGAAAAATTATTAAAAAAAAACCTAAATAATATAATAAAATAATCATTTGGGCGCGTTTACAAAACTTTTTCAAGTAGTGTCCTCCGATTATTACGGTTTACAATACGACTTTTTATGTGTAAACTCTGCACGTTTTGTCAGCTATTGAGTTACTACACTTATATATAAGTTTCTCAAACTAATTCGTGTCTTATGATAAGCAATCATGTATAAAATATAATTTTATCAGTTTTAAAAAAGTTTTTATTAGATCTCTTTAAATAAATTCGCCAAAAAAAATAACAAGTCATCCGGAAATATCATAGTAATTTAGATAGTGGTATTATAACTATACTAGGTATAATACCTGTGATATTAGGTTAAAAAACACATTATGTTATATTATTAAATATATATATATTATAAAGTAATAAATAAACATAATAATTGTGTGGGAAAATAAAAATCTAATTTATCTATTTATAAAATAATGAATAAATGGAATAAAATAAGACGTGTTAATCACAACTTCTGTACCTAATAATATGGCTTTTTACTATATATTACAACGCGATGCAATACCTTTAACAGAGAATAACACTATTCGGACGATCGGGATGCGATGTGAAGCGATTCTCTAATAATGATTAACATTTTAATACTAAATAATAAATAATAATATATAGGTACACATATATTATAAATTGTTAATACTTCTGAGAACGTACACGACGCATCTACATGCGTAGATTCGCATGGTTTCGGAAAATGTGACAAACCCCTTTATGTAATGCGTTACTCTCATTATAGTCTATACAGGGTTAGGATTTCTATATTTCTATATTTTGCATAAACTATTATGCTTTTAAGAATATATATCTAAAAAATATAAAATCAAACACGTGATTGAATGTAAGTTATCATAACAACCAAATTTATCAAAAAATAAAAAAAAATAAAGTTTTGAAAAAAGCTCAATCAAACGACTCAACAGTACAATACTCGTATTATCACATGCACTCGGGAAGGACCTACGACGACCTCACGTATATATAATAAAACAGCCAGTGTCGTGTGTTGCGTATACCTACCTACGACCACTGTCGACCAGCATAAGCGGAGAGGACCACCGGTGGTCGTATAGTGCGAGTGTGTGCGTGTTTGTGCTTATAATAATATCATATGCGCCTTGGGCAGATACAAATGAGCTTGGCCGTGTCGTTGCATCAGTAAAATATCGTTGTGTGTACAAACACATAAAATATTTATATACGATAGAGGAGTGAGCGTGTATATCAATAGCGATCTAAAGATGTTCAAATTAGCAATGAATAGAGCTCGTCTGCGGCAGTGCTCGATGTGCGCAGTAAATATATATATATAATAGGCATATATACATCATCCATACAAAACGCAACGACAACCACACACACGTATAATATATACACCTACCTACCTGCCTGTATACGTAATTTACGTGACCTCTGTAATGGGTGTTTTGGGAGTATAAACGCGCTGGTGCACAGTGTTCGTGTTCGTATGTATATATAATAATAATAATATGTACGATCATTAAGGGGCACAATGAGACCGCCCTGTCGAACGATATTAATCTCGCGGGCTGCAGCGGCGGTCCGCTCGCGTTCGCCGGGTGAGGTCGCGCGGTCCAAAAATTATAAATCGCTTGCCATTGTCGTTAGCGCGTTTTACACGCTCTTCCACGCCGCCCCGAAGAATCCCGAGACGACGCTGCACCGCATATCGAGACGAGTGTGTGGCCATTATTATTTATATACGTCCCCGTTTATATATTATTACCGATGTGACGTATATCGTATATATATGCGAGTTCGACAGACCACTATACATAAGCACCTACTTAACATCGTACAAGCACACTACGACACCCGTGTAGGTACCTACGAGACTTCCCCTGTTGCTGCTGCGACGATATGAGGCCATTTAATATTATATTATACACGCGTTATTAATAATAACGGCATGTTCTCGTACACATTATTATTTTGATTGTGATATACTGCACGGGAGGGTCACGGACAATGTACATATTTATACGTACGTACCTATGCGTGCCGCACAACGATATTTATGGGGATTTGACGTATGTGCAGTGTAAAAAAATTAATGTACACCGAAGGACACACAGCATCGAGACGACGTCTGCTGCTATATTATTGTACACGCACCGTCTCTCTCTCGGACGTGATCGATACGCGTACATTATTATAATATTATGTTTGTGTATATGTTATTATTATTACCATTATACATTATTGAATTGCGTGCGATTTATGTCCTACGGGTCCTATATACATTTATTATTATTACCTACCTATTATTATTGTTATATAATATATATTATATAAAATACCTAATACTTACACACAGGACTCGTACGACCACAGTCGCCGTATATAGAAACTATATAATATGTATGACACTCGTCGCTGTGCTTATAGTACTTTGTACACAGTAAGTGTATATTATACAGTCCCTTGTAATTTATCAACATTTACATCTTATCGTCTCGCCGCCGCCGCTTATACCTGCCCCCTGCAGCAACGAGCCCATTCGTCATTGATAATTTACAAGTACTTATTGAAGATGACAAAATTGATGTCGATTATAATCTATCACACGAGTATTGCCAAAGTATGTATTTATGTATATATTTATGACAATCATATTAAAGTGGCATATTTACCTATTTTACCTATTTTTACGAGACATTTGATTACAAGTTTGTATATTATTATCTATGATTTATTTTCAATTTTTAAGATAGTATAATTATAAACACATTTAATTAAGGCTTCGGTTAAGTCGTTTCTTAAACGTAAACTGTTAAAACTTAAAATATTTTCGGCACGAATTAATTGTCAATGATGGTTTGTATTAAATATATATATACGCCAACGTAAAAATAAAATTGAAGGTAATGAAAATACGGTTTTTAGGCGTTCCCTTGAGAGGGCGTATATATTAGGTATATATAGCAAAAACGCCCTACAGGAAACGCCTCGTTGCTTACAAATTAAAAAAGGTTTATTATTTTTATCTTACAAGTGTGGTGGTAAAAGTAATTTTGAGCAGAATTATTTAAAAGAAAACTAAAAAAATAATTAAAATATGATAAACACTTGCAGATGTAAAAAACTGTATACCTATGATTCAAACAAAATTCTAAGCTCAAATTTTAATCTACTCAAAAATGAAAAAATTTAATCATCCGACAAAGCAATATAATATAAATAATTATTAGTATAAAAGTTACTTTTTGTTTGGGCGATAACGATAACTAGAGAGCCTAACGATAACTGTATGTAGAGCAGCTAAATACTTTTTGGTTGAAAAAGTGTGGCTTCCAGATGTTCATCGGTAAACATCAATATGAAGAGTTCCGATCTCAATACATAGATCCTATTCGGTGTTTTATTTAATAATATAATATATAATATGTAGTATGTACGTATATTATTGTTATCGTGTCTATCATCGTCCGTTGTTCTTATGCTTAGAGTATAATAGGACATAACTTAGATAGATATTATATCTATAATTGATGAGTATAATGATAACAAGGAAGGAAATAAATAAAAATATACCTATATTTATATATTTAAATATAATGTTAAAAGTATGTTCACGCATATAAATTAAATTATAAACATATATTGGACACATCTGCTTTTTTCATAAAAACAGCGTAGTATATACTGAGTTTTAATTGTTTAACCGATATGATTTTCGGTAACAAAATGTTATAGCTATATCAGTATAAGTGTACGTGCGAGTATTATACAACGTGCATATATTATTATCATACCAGGTATACACACTTTGAAAAAAAGGAGAATAAAAAATAAAATCTTTTGATGTGTCAACGTTCTGTGAAAATCGTTGGAACGTATAAAAAAAAAAAAGGGAAAGAGGAAAACGCACGCAGACAAGGAACAGTAGCTTTATACAAATGTGTTTGTGTGTGTGTATTCGTGTGTATATGTATGTAGCCGTCCCTAGGGTGTAATGTATTCTCGCGGACACGCCGATGGCTGCGGCGGCATGGCGCGAGCGTTCAAAGGACATGTCACTAGCTAAATTTTCGACAATATTCCGACGGGGTTCGAAAAAGGGCGCACAAAGGTTTTGGCTTTTTACTGTGTACGGTCCGCCGCGGGTTTCCCGCCGCACTCTACTCGTCACACACACATTCTCTGTCTATCGTGCGCGCCCTGTATATTGTATATTCCCCCGTACACCCCCTATGCCTCACCCATACTTGTCCGGATGTATAACGGCAGATGCTCCTGACCCCGTTGAACCATTAATCAAATACGTGTCGTGAATGAAAACTGCACAAGGAAAAGGCCACAAAGCGCCTGCAGGTCCTACGAGAGAAGAGCAGAATAAAAAAAAAAAATAAAATAAAAATACTCAAATGTATGGTATATATTACATAAATATATAGGAATCGTACGAGAGAGAAAATCCACGTTTATATACGTATAATATAATATTATATTTTATATAGTGAAATATTCTAGGAAGAGATAGAAAAGCCAGATAAATTTAAGCCGCGTGATACGCGGCTTAAAAGAAATTCCGGTAAAATACTGCGACGCTGGTAATAAAATATATTAGTTTTGAAATAAGTCTTAGCCGTTTAAGTATAAACAAACGTATAGAAGGCTACACCACTACAGATAACTCTCAGGTCACGCGTATGTAAATGTAGGTATATAACAGTAGTGTAAGTGTAAATAATATAATATATGTTAAAAGTGTTAAGACTCATATAAGTCATAATTGAGTATAGATACTTAAACATACGTAAGTATAAATTATGCATTGATCATCGGAATCGCTCGCGGTCAATATTCCGCTTTAGAATATGCTATTGATGTAAATATGTAATAGAAAGGATAGTAACTATATAATATAGAAACATACCTAATTGAAAATACCGTTTATAATAATATAATATATTCAAATTCATATATTTCACTGCATCGTTTCACATGCATCTCGCCCTCATACGTATATATACCTATATATAAATGTGCCTATTATCTATTAGCTATTACATATAATAACTGACGATGTACCATCAGTGTCCATCACCGTGACCAAGTCAGTCTTAGGTTCAAAGACTTGCGACGATGTACAACTTAACGCGGCAGTGCATATTATTATGCGTCTGTAAAATTTTTAAGTACATATATTTTTCGTATGGTTTATAAATCCTTGGAGATTTAATGAATGTCGCAAGAAATCCGAATCCGATGCTCGCGAAAGATTTTATCGATCGCATAAAATGATTTATGGCTAATCGTGATCGCGGAAACATCCTTCACCGCCATTGCCACTGCAGCAGCAGTCGCGCGCACTATCTCTACGCGATAAGACCATCTATAATTATTATCGTTGTAATGCCGACATGGCATCATCTATTATTGCATGTTATTTACCGATGACGGTGTCGAGAAATTAAAATATTCAATGACAGAGATTGACAAACACCATTTACATATTATACTATTAAAGTGTAGGTAATATAACAATATGTATAATGCATATACCTATAATACCTATATTATAAACATTACTTTCGTTGTGATATTTCACACATTATTTATTATTTTAAACTCTAATAAATAATAATAATCACTATACTATGATCTATTTAAAATAATACTGACACTGAATATTTTTATTTAAATCTATAATACCTAATAAACATATACCTATATGCGGCTATATCAATATATTATAAGAACAGGGTGATTTATCAAGCATATAGCCTACTCATTTTTCATTTAATCAGTAACGCAGTTGTTCAAAATCTGATGATTAGAAATTGTAAATATACTTGAAGACAATCATTGTTGTACCATTTAAGCATCGTCCTTTGGTGATATAAAGTTTTGTATTTTACATGAGAATCCCACTTTTTTACTTCAAATTATTTAGCAAATAATTTTTTGTAACTTTTGATGTAGGTTATCTAAGGATGTAGGCAAATCAAAATTCGAAAGAGTAGTTTTCATGTTATTAAACATTTTATAATTATATAGTTATTGGTTTATGCTAATAAGTTTACAAAACATGGGGCTATATTATCTATGGTGGTTTAAAAATTATAGTCGTTAATATCCGCATCATCTATCAAAATTTTATAATTTAATAAAAATGGTTCGGGCTTAAATAAAAATTACTATATATTCAATATTATACTCAATATATCTTAATGGTGTTTGTAAAATCATTTTTAAAGCCTTATAGGTACTATAAATTTGTTTTAATAAATTGAAAACTATACTTGTTCGAATTCGGTTTTTAAACAGATTATAAAAAATATATTATTCAAGAAAAATAGAAGGTATTAGGCGTATTTTTTGGTTAATCATCTATGTATATATAATATATTTATTATATAGTTTTATATATTTAGTAGGTATACTCAATATATTGCCATAATATATTTTGTTGTAATATAATAGATATTTATATAATACCTATACAATTTTGATTAATTCATATAATTTACATTTACAATGATAGGTACATTTAACTATAGGTACAATTTACAT
Organism: Aphis gossypii; assembly: GCF_020184175.1. Taxonomy (NCBI): domain Eukaryota; kingdom Metazoa; phylum Arthropoda; class Insecta; order Hemiptera; family Aphididae; genus Aphis; species Aphis gossypii. Next base: position 53,528,952 of record NC_065530.1, on the reverse strand, counting down.
TAAGTCGTGTATTAAAGTTAACTGCACATTTATTTCAAAGTATGAACTTCAAGATGTTTTTTCATTTACTTAATTTTTAAATGTAGTCCGTGCGACCACGTATTAGCATATATACCAATTATATACAGATAATTTATTTATAATTAAAAAGTGTTCTTCATATACATTAATGTAAACATGCATATCGATGGTGACGATATTAAAATTATTAATAAAAACAATTTTTTTAAATTATTTATTTATGTACTGTAAAAACTATATCATTTAAATTGTACGAATAAGTACAAACATTTGATAGTTGAGTCATATTGAAGATTGATTAAATTATTCATTAACAGTAATGGTGATTTGAAATATGTACAATGTACATATACTTATATATTGCTATATTGAAAATTTAAATATATTATAGGTACCTATATCACAATTATATAATATAGGTACTTATAATTTATTTATTATAAATCTATACGTGCGGATACTCGTACTTCTATGAACAATTAGCGAATAGACATTATACTTGTTTGTACAAGTTAAAATGTTTATATATTTGTACGATTTTATTATGGTAACAACTAATATTCACAGCTTATTATAATATTCAGTATTACGGTATTCTGGTATATAATAATTATTAAATTATTTATCAGTTATCGAGATTGTATTTTGAGCAGTTTATTAGTCACTAAGCTACAGGACTATAATACTATCTTATTCTTCCCGCATACTGCGTATTACTCCTAAACGATAAATAAAATATATGTGAAAAGGTTTTCGAAAATAATTAAAAACCACATAAAAATGTTTATGTATATGTTATTGTGTGTTGATCAATAATTCTAATTCAAAACAAACGGTCAACACGTTTTTAAAATAATTCGTAAACACAACTTTCCATTTTAGCGGTCATTGCCACTGCAGTAGAACTATAAATATAATATGTGCAGTATTTTAATAACTCATACAGTTGTACATAATATTATAGGCATCTACCTACACATATTATAATCAGTGCGCGTGTGTTGTATTATTATAGTTACCTATTTAAATTTTAATTGCATTATTTTATCGTGTTACATACAACAACGATAGTTTGGAAACCGCTGACCATTCCATTTTCACCGCATTGATACATAGTGCATTCAACTATTTACACGCTAAATTCTTATAGGTATAATGTATCTACGTACATAAGTACTTACAGACAGGTTATAATGTATAAATATAATTAATTTTTTTATATACATTTATAGAGGAAATGCAATAATAGTCCTGTCTGTAATTTTGATATTTTATCTACGGAATGAATGCAATGTTCACGAAAAAATCATTAATTAATCATTATAATATGAAATCTTATTAGATTATGAGGATTGTATATAATAATAGTATCTAATAACTAAACTATTTAATCAATATCTGTATGGAATTTTAAAGTGGAATAAAATTACAATTGTAACTTCATTTTGTTTTAAATCAGTATTTGAGTTCTTATTGCTAGTTGAATCAAATCATTTAATAGGTATTTTGCTATTATAGCTAAATGTTAATATAATATGTGACAGTACATATTATTATATGAGTATATTTGCATATTTTAGAGTTTCTATCAAAAGAAAATTCGATTTAGAATGGGCTAAAAAAAAAATACGTAATACCTAATATTTGTTGACAAAATATATGAAGTGAAAATTAATCAAAAAAGTTGAAAACCACAGCTAAGTAGTTAATAGTTATAACTTTATAAGTTTAAATTAATTTGCCATGATGAGAATCGTCATAGCGATTACATTAATTTCCTATATTTAATTGAATTATACAATTAGTACCTATATTATATATCCTCCTATATTATTATTATCGATGAATAAATTTAAAATATCAATTTAATAATGAAATCTAGTTTATTTTATGTAAATTTTAATTATTAATACATTTTCAATTTTTATTCAAATTCTAAATGTTGATTATGAATTTTCAATAAAACAACATAAAATCAATTACTTAAATTTAACTTAAATTACCTCGTTTAACATTATTGAATTTATAACTTATAACCTCCTTATGAACTTATGCCGTTGCGCATAACAACCAAAAGAACATTCTAGGTGAAGTATAATACAATTATATAAGTGTAAGTATAAGTAGGTCAATTAGGAACCAGCTAGGAAGAAACATTACTACAAGTATCTATTTTTATGAAACTTTGTTTATAAATGTTCGCGATATATCATAACGCGTGCAAGGCAATATTCAACGAGAAAACTATATAGCTTCGACGAGTAATTGCAATATTTGCTAGCTGCACTCTGCAGTGCTGTTGAATATTATAAGTTAACCAATCCAAAACGAAAGTATGAAACACAAAATAATAAATCGAAGGTCAAATATCACATATAGCTGTATATAGTGTATACACTACAGTACGTAGACTACGTAGGACATAGATGAGGTATATATAATATATTATGTACTATACATAGGTGTACTATACGCGATTGTATTATCATCAGACATCGTGCGACTTACGTATATATTATATATGTATATAATATGTTGTAGCCACTCGTTCTATTTTTTCATGAAATGGTCAACTTTTCAATGGTTTCTCAATTATGATGTGGTCATTGACTTTTAGTGAAATAAAACTTTTTTATGCACATAGTAATTATATATTATTTTTTATCTAATGTACCTAAGTATAGCCGGTATAGGTACATGACTAATCTACCTATCGTTTATTTATTTATATTATATTTAATTCCGTACCTACACAATGTTATTCATATATATTTATTCAAAGATATAAAAGTTAAAAAGTTAAGTTTTACATATAGATAATAATATTTAATGTAGGTAATTATTTAATATTTCAATATTTCTACAGGTAAATATTTAAATCACATAAATATATAATTACTTTAAAAAAAAAAATAAATAAAAAGCTATTAGCTACTTAATAGGTTTATTTAAAAAGAAAAGAAAAAGAAGTACAGATATATATTTAATTAGTAACATTTTTATTTATTCAAGACATTTTAAGCAAAGTCAATGAGTAATGTATCTTTAAAACAAGCACATCGTTTGGATTGACATGCACTTTTCAGTCTTTTCACTAACAATACTTAGAAACCACCAACTTTTCAATAAAACTTAAATAGTTTCGTACAAAGTTAATTATTTTTGTTTGTAAGCTCGTTCAGCTGATATACAATTTAAAGTGTCATGCTTTATATTCCTAGAACTAAATTGTGAATAAAAATAAACACAGAACAGAATTTAAATGTGAGAATATAGCTAGGATATAATATTTCAATGTGATCAATACACTTATTGCCATTACAAATTATATACTATATAGCATATAGTAGCCTATAAATATTTATGTCAATAAAGTCTACAAAGTTTTCAGATATCCGTGTTATTGACTTATTGTATAGATATTAATATAGTATTGAAATATTTAATAATCAATAAATATTTTCTAAGACTATTCAAATTGTACCTATCAGGAAGTCAGAGACTCAGAGCCCAGGCGGGTTTATACCTACGTTGTTCGTGTAAAAATCATACCGAACGCCGTCACTCGTCATACATACATCGGGTTGTACACAAAATAATCGCATTCCTGAAAGAAATGGATAAAAATTATGTATAGTTATTGACTTGTAACGATTTTCTATGAAAAAACGTCATAAATGGTTATAAAAAAATTATCGGTTGCTATTTTTGTTATTGTTTTAATAACTTTATAAAGCTGTATACAAAGTCATATCAAGTATCAACCGTATAGTTATTATTTCAGGGGTGTGATAATTTCACGGTAATGTCGGTCAACTATAATGATTTTATAGTCACTGTTACATAATAACTGTATTAATTGCCAATTAACATATGCATATTGGTAGGTACATATATAATATAGAAGTCTATATGTTGAGTTTCAGGTAAAACCGAACCGGGTGTACCCCTGCAGCCCTTTTCACACCATAAAATATATAAGATGGTAACAAAAATTTCAAAACGTCAGTTATGCAGTCGGTATACATTGTTTAAACAATAATTTTAAAATACAACTTGCAGCAATATAACTTAACCCTGTGTAACATGTACGGCCATACAGTAAACACGCGCACGCGCGCGAGCGATACTTACTCATTTGACGATCGACTACAGAGAGTGCAGTGCCGACAAACGAGTACGTATCATAAACGTGATACAATACAGACAATCGCGTGAAACTAACATGATGACTCGGCTGTTTCGGGGGGCGGTCGCAATGTCTTTAAACACGGAGGAACGGTCAAGTGCGTGCGAAAAATCTCCGTCAATGTCACGTGTCTCGACGGCTCGCGACGGATTTCCGTCGTAGGTATATCTTACATAAGTTATAGGTATACGGCGGGTATTATAATATGTGAAAACGATGACGGATTTCGCACATCCACTGTTTCTTATACTGCAGCGTTTTGTGCGTATAATATATAATTATTACTGTAAGAATATTTATGGTTATTTATGGTAATAAGTTATTATACGACTTCTACATATTGAAAAATTTATATGCGTATAACTATAACTATACGTACATAAAAATATTATATTATAATGTATATGCGTGTTAGGTATTGGTTATAGGAGTCTAATATTAAACGTTTACACGGATAAACTTACATCATTTTATAATAACGCATAATGTTATTAATAATATAGGTACACAACGTCGTGTTACAACTTATCTTATAGAGACACATAACAATAATGGAATCACAGAAGAAAAATTTGGACTGAGTAGGTACTTTTTACAAACAAATAAACAAATGTAAAAGTTCTACAAAAAAATTAAAATTTACACTTATTTAAAAAGAAGAGACCACTTGGTATACCTAATAATCACTTAAGTCAAAACAGGACACATAAATCTATGGGTAACTAACTACTCCCCCATCACGAATCATCAAAGAACAGGCCCCTATATGCGACATTTGTTCTAAAATCTTACACAATTTATCACACTGTGATCAAAATATACCCACACGTCGGAGAATGAAAAGTCTTTACTACCCAGCTTTACTCCAATACGCACTTAATATAAAAAAAATAAAAACGCGGAAGCAGTATATTTATTTTTTCATGATATAAACTCAAGTTAAATTATAAATAGTGTTATTTTATTATATCTATAAAATGTATAAATATTTAATTTAATGGTAGGCAGCTAATAATCATTTCTATTGAATGTTTAAAAGATAAATTAAAAAAAAAAACAACAACGTTGTCTTGGAGTTTCTATAACTATAAGATGCTTACAAATTCCTCAAATCGCTTTTATCCATACACACACATAAATAATAGATATTATAATACAATATGTATTCTGTGGCTCTGTACTCTTGAATCGGTATAATTGCCGCGTCTCCGGGAAGAGAAGGGGTCAGGGGCAACCACGTGCAGAGCAGTATAAAACTATATACCTATATATTTATACACACACACACATACAAAATAATTCGAATAATAACGTTTCATTTGTTTCTTATCCGATCGTCTTATCTAGTTGCCTCTATCTCAGATTATATAGATTCTCTTACTATACGTATTATTATATTATAGCTATTACGACAACGGCTCTCTTACCTATTTCGGACACAGCATTGAGTGCATATGTATTTATACGGTATATAATATTGTTATTCTCTCCGATTATAAAAAATTCGAGGTATTTTTTAAGTATATATATACCTATATATTGTATTGTGGAGCTGCGCCTACCAAATAATAAAACGTCCAGATCGTTGGCTTTATCAACCTAAACATCGATATTATAGTAATAATACAATTTTATTATTTAACGAGAAGTCGATATCGAAATATATTTTCCACTACGATATGTAGTCTTGTATTTTAAATAAATAATCATAATATAGTGATTCGTCGTCAATCGTTGTCCAAAATATAAATAATATAATTCTAGTTGTTAAATATACAAATTTATAACGAAGTTCAACGAAAACTATACAGTTTTTAATATTATATTATATACAAATGAAACTGGGCGAGTAAGATATCTAGAACATATCTCCTTCCGAAAAAAAATGCGAATTATTGTTCTGTATTACCTATACTGTACAAAGAAACCGTAAACAGGAAGTCGTATTTAGATAATATAATAGAGGAGAAAAAAATGTTTTTTTTGCACATAAGATGTTTTATGGTGTCTTGTGTGGACAGTGGCCAAATCCGTTTTTGAGAAATGGCTAAAACATAATATATAGATCATAATGCCTCCGGTTGTAGCGGTATGTGTGTATTGTTCAATTTGTTACGGTGGTTTATATTGCCTTTTTTTTTGTTAAACAAACATAATGTATTGGTATAGATGCTATATATGACAATGAATTTTATAAGGTTAAGGGTATTATATAATCGGGATACGTGATCTACTAAATTCAAACCTCTCAAACCACAGTTGAATTGTATTACGACTTGTCAACAAGACATTGCGAATACCCTAATATATGAGCAGGTAGGTCCTGAAGACACGTCAATGACGAAAAACTACCGCTAAAAAATAGAACGCCATGAATGAACATGACGTATCAATGGACATATAGGTAAGTATCTCAGTATACGCATATAAATGCACACGCACTGCATGATACGAGACGTATTATTGCAGAGTGAGAAAAAAATACGTCTGGCCTTTTACAACACATACCTATTTGGCACTATACAATATACATATATATATATTAAACATATTGTTATATTATATATAGGTACATACTATGCAGGAACCAATGTAATAGTGCAGGTATATAATATATATTATAATATAGGAAAAGGTACCAACATATTATATAATGTGAACGATGTTGTAACTTTGAAATATATAACATATTATACAAACGAGTTTATCGCATATTATATAGGTAGTAAAGGTATATTGATCGAATCGTATTATTGAAACTGTGAGCAATATAATACCTAATATTCAACGAATACGATTGAGATATTTATTAGACGTATAAGAGAACGTATTCTGTGTATGAGCATTGTTATATTTATATAGGTTATTACGTTTCAAACATTAAAACTTATAGAAGTATTATAACTATAAAATAATACTATACATAAATATAAGTAAATCGTAAGTACCTATAACATGTTATAAACGCATAATAATAAAAAATCGACGTTGCGCCACCAAATTGCCATGTGTTTAAGCATGGATATAAGGACTGAAAACTATAGGTTATAGGTGATATACCGCTACTATATAAAATCAATACGGATTATAACGACGACGATGCTGATGGTACAAATAGGTAGGTAGGTATATTATATTTTAATACTAAAAACGATGTATACGCATATCATTTTTTACATTTCATTACGGATTGTTGAGGTGTTACATCAGTTAACTAAGAATTTGAACTTGAATAAGTCATATAATATAGTGAACTGTATATTTTGTAATGTGTAAATACACATTATCATTTATCACAAACAATTGATACTTATATATATTATAGAGAAGTTGACCAATTCGTATCGTAGTCCTCAAAATGAGACACAAGTTCGATAAATTTGGGTCAAGTCGTATATCATCGTAAAAGTATAATAATAGGTAAGTAGCTACTGTAATAAAGTCGTACGATGTATTAATCAAATCTAAATCTATTTATCGGTATATATGTGGACGACTTACGCATTCCGGCCACGTGGTTCTTCTTCATCCACGGATAGATGACCCGGTCCGAGGACTCGCTGTCGTCCATCATGATCGGTGACCCGTTGACCGTGGTCATCATCATCTCGTCCGTGTCCGTGTTGCAGTCGTCCATGTCGTCGGAGCACGACCCGTCCAGCGGGTTGTTGGACATGTGGTTGGACGACGACGGGCTCGGTTGCAGGTGACAGGGCAGCGGCGACGGCGACGAGTCGTCCTTGATGTCGTGCGACATTACCGCGTTGATGGCCACGGCCTGCAGGCCGCCGCCGGTCCCGGACGGTATTATGCTGCCGCCCTGGCACTGTTGCGCCGAGGCGTTGTGCATCAGAGCGGCCGGCGGTTGTTGCGCCTCCAGCGGCATCTGACCACCATGGTGCATCTGGTACGCGCCGTAATTGGAAGCGGCGCTGGTGTAATACGACGGAGTCTGGCCCGGGCTCGGGTACATGGCCTGGATCTGTTGCTGATAGTGTCCCTGATAGTGGCTACCGCCGGTCGATCCGAGTACGCTCGAACCGCCGACGCCGACTCCACCGCCGCTGGCCTGCACTTGCTGGTGGCCACCACCTCCACCGCCGCCACCGCCGCCGCCGCCACCACCGCCTCCGCCACCGCCTCCGCCGCCACCACCGCCGCCGCCGCCGATGTGTTGAGTGTGTTGACTCAGGTGATTGGCGTGATGCGAGGGGTGGTGGTGCTGGTGTTGGTGGTGGTGATGTTGATGGTGAGGGCTGCCGAAGAAGTCCGGCGAACCCATGTAGTTCTGCATGTTGCCGTAGTCGTCCGGCGGCGAGTACTTGGGCTCCGCCATCATCATCTGGTGCATCTGCGCCGGTTGATGGTACGGAAGCGTGTTGTGGGTGAGAAACGAATTCATCGTTGGCGCATTCAACACACCGTGCGCTGTAATATTATGACGTGTAGGTATACGGAGTATAAAAAACGTACGGAGTTAGACGACGACGGCGGCGATTGAAGTACGAGCGAGGGGGCAGAAGGCTGTCCGACGAACGTTGTACTCATAAAAATAAAAAAAAACAGCGAGACAGTCGTAAAAACAAATATCGCATACGGACAATAACGATTGTCGAAATATAATAATAATATCTAACGCGATAAAAACAAACGAAACACGTTGTCGACGAGAATTTGCACGCGCGCGCAGCGGTCCGACGAGTCGTATCTACGTATCACGACGGTGATCCGGTCAACAGCACTCGACACTAAACGAACGGCGAATGACGAGACGATTTTTTTATTCCCTGCGATCATATGGTACGATATACCTACGGGCGGCGCGCGCACACACACAGACACACTCGGAACACCGTTTTGGGCATACTGATGCGCGGCGGTGGCGGTGACGACGGCCGTCGGGGCCGGTGCGCGCCGCGATCGTCGCCGTCGCCGGGTTAGAGGGGAAAACAACGCCGGAAGGCACGCCCCGCACGTGACCGGCCGTCGACCAATCGCCGGGCGCCGCCATATCGCCTACCATGTTTGCTGCGGCCGCCAACGACGTCGCGCGCGCCGTCGTCCTCGGCGTGAAGATCGCTCCGATTTTCCTCGGCGTCAATGAATCGCCGCGATGCACATTTGATTCGTACACATCATATTATATGCGTATACAGTGTAATAAACTTTACAAAGGTGTTTGAGAATTATATAGATCGTGTGTTATAGATAGACAATAATCGCGCGATTATATTACCTATGTTTTTAATTGATACCCGACGAGTGACAGCGTAGGTACATCTTGCCAACATTCTACATATGAATCAAAAACGTTATAAAGTATCTTTAGTTATATATAGGTTCCTACATTTTATGAAGCTATACATACTTATATATATATATAGGTAAATAAATCAGTTTTTTGGAGTCCCCATTCGAATTATTGTTCCGATATGACTTGCGTGAACGTTTGGGTTCAGCAGGGACCTTATATATACGGAAAACGACATTTCTTGGAAAATATATTACATAGGTCTATCTTTATTTAACGACTGAATGTAAATAAGTCGTATGTATTTAAAATAGGTAATTATCGTTGAAAAAAATATTTAATTATGATTATAATAGGTATAGGTACAATATATAGGTAGGTATACATAATATATAATAAATTATAATTTATAAAATAATAATATATAGGTATATATATATTTTGTATTATGTTTAGGGTTTACGTTTATAGGATATTTATGGTATTATATATTCGACATCAAAATAAAGATGTAGGCGATGATACCTATAACGCATATATCATATAATAAAGCACATATTATAAGCCAAGGGCGTCTATATAGGGAGGCAAGAAGGGACATGTCCCCCCTGGAAAATTTTGAAAATCTTAGCATATTGTTTATTGTGATTAGAATCAATTTATTTGTTTAGATCAAATTTAAAAATTTAATTTAATACCTATAAGATAATCTATAATTTCTTTCATGAAAAATCAGTTTAATTATTGCAGTAGAAAATCAGGTTATAAGTTTTAAATAACATCATACTTTTTGGTTTTTATTCTATGGCTAAATTATTTAAAATATTGTGTATATTGTCATAGATACGATATGTATATATATGTGTACACCACCATAATATTTTATTTATGATCATATATTGAGATATATGTGTAATTAATAATTATAAATATATACAATATACCTACATAATATAGCCATTTCAATTTATAAATGGATTGATAAATTAAAATGTTGTCTCCCTTTGAGAATTTTCCTATGGGCGCCCTTGTATTAAGCGATTCCCTCTTAAATATTCCTAAATGCGCTAAATGTAATAGTTTAAATATGACCTGCATATATCTATTGATGCATGATACTGTATATATATTATACATACCTACTTATATATACCTATATAGTATACGAATTTATTATATATAATACATATTTATTTTTAAATAGATAAAGTTCATTAACAATAAAATGTAGTTACCTATCGAAAAATTTATCAAATATAACATATCAGTATATTATATTTATGCATAAGATATGTCTGAATCTTAAACCTTTATAAATTATTATAAACATTTTAGCTAGAGAAAAAATATTTTTAAAGTTTTTGAGATCCCTGCAGCTATACTTAATAATATTTAAATGTATTTTTTTCACATACCTATACCTACTATATATTATACTTGTATATTTAATATTGTACAGGTAATTATTGCATTATAAACAAAGCTAAAACTTTATATCATAATATATAATATAATACATACAATATATACTTAATCATCATAGATACTATATAGTATATGATAACTGATTAGTTTTTAATATTAAATATTATATTATATTGTTATTATGATTATATTATAAGTTTATCATAATATTTCTAACTAATATATGTACCTATAGGTCGTAGCGAATATGTAGGTATATATAATATTATAATGATTATTTTTTTAAGTAGGTATAATTTATATATTGCACATTAGTGGCGTACAGTGATATTGTATAATGAGTACCTAAGTGTAAAATAAAATTTCAAGTGAAAACTGAAAAAAAATATATTTTATTAATAAAAATTACGTAGTCTTAAATTTATAATAAAATAAAAGAGTATTGATAAATAATAATTAAAATAAACCAAAATGCAATGAAAAATATTGGAATTATGTTTTTAAAAATATCAATTAGCACTCGGCACAAACCTTTCAAGCCGCTACATAAAAACATGGATATCCGGTCCCTTCTACTAAAATCGGTCATTTCTTTAATAACGATATGGGCTGTGCAATCTTAAATACGAACGCATCTGTAAAGAAATTATAACTAAACGAAAAAAAAATTAATTTCTTTGAAAGAAACCTGATAAATTGAATACTCAAATAAGAATTTATGAATATATATATAATTGTAATTTTAATATATATAATAAGACGTATTATCATTCATAATATTAAATGTTTAACTTTTTATTTCTTCCTTTTAAGCTAGGCATGCGCTGCTTATACCCAGCGCGCGCTAGCTTGCCCTGACCTCACGCCACTACAGGTATCCATAAATAGAAATAAAAAGTATATTGTGTATCTTGTATATCTTTATATATACAATTATTCGAGAAATGTTGAATATACCTATATAGGTATATTGTATGTTTCGTATCTATAGAAGTAATAATCTATTGCTGCAAATAGATACTTTTTTTCAAGTATATCTTGTTCATCCCTGACTACATAATATTATGTAAACGTAAATAGTTTATAACACGAAAAAACGTAAATTGTGCCCAACTACGAAAGGTAAATATTATGATTATATTAATATATCTGCGGTCTAAACCTACCTATAGGTATGTGATGAATCGTATATTTTATAGGTACACCTATAAAACAAATATTTTAATTTATTATCATTATCATTCATTGTTTAATATAAGAACACAAGCATGATGGTTGTATATCCTATATTATACATAAATACCTATGATGCATATTGCTGTATATAATATAAGTATACCTATATCATCTATGCAAGATCTATAATATTTGACGCCATATTGGCATGTGCAGTGTAAATAGAATAGAAACGCCGCGTGTAATTATTATGACTTATTATTATTATTATAATTTATAAGTAATAATTAATAATATATACCGAGACGATATAGCTAGGTGCACGCTTATATAAAATATGTTTGTTCGGCATCCTTCTGCCCGTGTGATTTGTTCCACGAGTACGTCGTGTATATTACCTTCTTGTAATTTAAATAATATGTATACAGCGTAGAGAGGCAGCGGTGAATGACGCCAGCACACGCCGTCAAATAACCGTGTAAAACACGATTACCCACGATTTGTTATACATAATATATATATAATATATATACATATATATATACTCACATACCTATCATGCAGCTATTACTATATAGGTGTAAACCGGAACCTCTTGTCTACGATATATATCTTCCTACACATATACACACACACATTAACACACCATCTGAGGTGTCGGTGTTGTCTTATAACAAATGTTCCGTATGATGTATTTATATGTATTTATCCACTTTTTATCGTTAACCGTTATTCTAGTGTTTCTACTCTATATATACAGCTAGCTATTATATTATATATTTAATAGGCATTACAGATATTAAACACCTATATTATATGTACCTATATATGTTTAGAAACTTAATATATAACTACCTAATGCATATGTTATTTAAAAACTGTATTAATCAATTTAACGTATATATTTCATATTTGTTTTAATTATATTAGTTATTACCTATATATACTATATATAGGTACTCTATATAATATCTATATTCTATATAGATGTTATTTCCACACTATTATACTTGAGGGTACAATATAATACATCTTACCTATATAAATATTATGAACTGGTTTGTTTTTATAATTTTCATAATATAAAAAAATCATGCATACAGGAAGTTGTGTTCGTATATATCCACATTCCACACAATATATTATATTATTAGGTATTATAGGAGAAAAATTTCTCCTACAACACAATTATTCAATAAAAAAATTGAATGTAAGGACCAAGCGTTTTTACATATATTTAAAAATGGAGCAAAGCATAAATTGGTTAGAAACCTCTGCTATATATATATAGGTACCTATGTAGGAAATGTTATATTTATACCTATACTTTTATGTAAAAATAAATATAGTAAAAATTTATATCATATATATATGTGTATAGAATAATATAATATAAAAGTGATTTTAAGTACTGCAGTAGGTATATATATAAAACCATTAAAACCAAAACTTAATTGTATTTGTCGTATATACCTATATATATAATTGTGGTTGATAAATAATAAGGCTATAATGTATAGATGTTTTGTGCCATTTAAGGAATGCTATACGTATGACATCGGTGTGATACAAATTTATTTTTCTAAAATGAGAACTATACACCTTTTTTCCCCTATACATGTACCTATTATAATATTATATTAAGCAGATATAGCTGCTTTTTTTGAAATGTACCTATTATATGTATATAAATTGAAATCGAAAGAATAATTTTTAAGTTATTTATAATTTATATATAGTGTACAAAGATGTATGATAATTGCAGATAATAGATTTGGAAGATATTATATATATAATATTACTATTAATCTATCAGTATAAGTGTATAACAATTTAAAATTTGAAAAATTATCTAAGTATATATTATAAAATATGATAAAATATTATTAATATCCAATTTCACACATATTTTTTATTTTTGTAAAACCATTTTGAAAGAACTATTATATCTTTAGTACGAATTTAATATACCTATATTGTATAATGTGCTAATAAGCTATAATAATTATGAAGAGACAGAAACTACCTGTTTGAATTTTGGTTAGTATATAGTAATATACATTTTTAATTAATTTTATATTCCTTTTAACTTTTTATGTATTAAAAAAAATTGGGTTTTGTTGGAAAAAATGGAGCTTTGTACCGCTTTTAATAAGATATCTGCAGTGATGGCGGGTATAGTACGGTTTAAATTGATATATAGGTACGCTATTCGGTTGTCGTCGTTGAAAAACGATTAAAAAGGTGGTAAATATATACTGCAGGTATCTAATAGAGTTTTATTTACGCAGACTTCGGAAACGAGTGTGTTACAGTTCGTCACTCATCGTGAGTATGGACGCGATGACAGATATTCATGTATGTATATATTATACGTGTATAGTATTTTTTTAACGATGACGCGAGCGTATTAAGAGTTATATAGCATTTATTATAATTACACATATATACAATACATATACTCACATATTATATGCGTGGATTACCGTCGAACAATTAACGGAATTGCCGTTTTCGCAGTCAAAGACGCATCTGCAGCATCACCTACCCATACAATATATATATATATATATGATATATACCTGTAAGTGCGTGTTTAAACGCGTGTAAATGAGAATACATATAAAAACGAGCCTTTATATAAATGACCACGAGATGTATTATTACTTATATATTATATACCTGCGGTGTATGATGATATAACTATGTGTCGGGGGCTATATATGTAGGTTACTGCTCGGCTATATATATGTGTGTGTGTGTGTGTGTGTGTGTACACGATGATGATTCTCGAGGGACCTCGAAAAACCCTTTCGACCGACAGACCGTTTTTGTTAGCGCACCGGCCACAACCGTTCATTACAGTAATGAACTCTACTGCGGCGCATCGACTGCTCAATCACAACTTTAGTCGCACTCGTTCGTCGATTGCGTTCTCTCCCCCATACGTAAATATATATATATATTCATTTGCTTGTGAGTTTGGCTACATATGTGCGAGTCGCGGAGAGAGTGCAAGGCTCGAATTTATACATGTGAGCGTATATATATATACACACATTATCGCCACCGCTGTTATTATCATCGTCATTATTATTCTCACCCTTTTTGCGTGCGTCGCGTTTCGTATATTATTATATATTCCCTTTTTCCTGTCACCGCCGCCACCGTTTTCCGATGGGCGTGCAATCAATCACTCTGGCGTGGAACGCTATAGCGCTCGCGCGACACGTCTATCATTGGTCGCGCGCGCGGTCCTATCCTCCACGATGCGACGCTCACCGTTTTCAGCGTGAGAGATAAGTATTTCACACACACACACGCACACTTTTATATTTATATATATATTATTATGACACCACTGAAATGTACGAATATTTATATAATAATATGTGCATTGTGCACAGCATAATCTTCCTGTTTGTGTACGACAATTGTATACCTATATATATATAGATATCTGGTATATTATACCTACCTATATGGTATATATCCAATATTATACTGCAGATCAATAATATATAGGTACGCATTTTAACGTATTTTAATTAGGACATTTGGGGGGGGGAAGCATTTAATTTTAAAGGGATTTTGTTCACCATTATGATGATAATATTAATTAAAACATTGAATAAAAATGTAAAATTTGTTGTAAAATACAGAAGTTTACAAATCCGCACTAAAGTAGTTCATATACGATTAATTAATTTATTATAATATATAAATTATTTTATTTTAAATATGTACTTAGATATTTACTCTTTTATATAAAAATAATGAACTATTGTATCTGATTCAAATTAATTGTAATAATAATTAAAAATAAAGTAAATTATACAACGCATAATTACCAAAAGATTATAATCCTTTAATTCAACAAAACTCTCATTAACAATGGTAGGTATTTTAATATGTTTCATAATTACAAGAGTAAAAATGTACAAATAATATTCTTCAAACATTTAGACTTTATTATACATAGTCTACAATTAAGATGCTTGGCTAGAAAATCCAATCAAAATGAAATTAAAATTTTTCATTTTATGTACTATTATACTTTTATATCTCTCAGAAAATATACCTAACTAATGCTCTGATGCTTTTTATTTTTAATTTTACTTTATATACAATATACATAATGACCACATTATCAAAAAAAAAAAAAAAATACTCGATGAAGAAGCTAGATTTTAAATTTTTATAGGTAATGACTAATGAATATTATAATATAATAATTTACAATATATAGGTACTATAAAAGTTTTCAATCCCTCAATTAGTATAGGTATATATATTGTATACCTATACATAGGACGTATATAAGGTATATCTATCTACTGGTTACCATATGTTTGCAATGTGTGCGAACATAGGTAGGTACTATACATATATCATATTATATGAATATTAAATTTGTATATTGTAGGCATTAAGAATATAATAATTATATATACACTTAAAACTTAAAAGGGATGCAGTATATATATATTTTACTGCTGCAGGTGACGATTTAATTCGATCCATCATCACGCTGCAACGCTCCATATAAATAATATACAATACATGGCATGTATACATGATATATGTGTATAATATTATTATATACTATTTCTTAAAAATTCATTTATCAAATATATATCATAGTATAAATTATATTTACATAAAAAAAAAATATATATATATATATATATAGAAATACATAATTATTGTATGGCTATTGGATAGATAAAAAAAAACATATTATCTACACCAATACTGTAGAATTTATTGACTAATCAAAACTTTATGAAACATAAATTGCATAGTGGGTAGTACCTATATTATAATACATAAGTACCTCTTAATTGAGTTATAAGTCAATGTAATATAGATGTGTTAACTTTGAATTAAATGGTATCTATACGTATATGGTATATGCATCGTTTCTGAGCCAAAACGGTGCGTGTCAGCATCTATTTCTAAAGATATTTTTGTTCATTTATTTGTTCAACTATAATGTTTTCCATAAATATCTATTATAATATTATTTTTGTTAACTTATAGGAGGCAATATTATATCGGTTCCGTAAAACGGTGTTAATAGGTTTATTGTATAAATTGTTTTAAATTACCAAGTCTAAATATTTTAAAAACTTAATTTTGTAAATAAAACAATAACATACGTTATGTGGTTAAGTTTCAATTATTTCTAGTTTTCTACGGTAAGTATATAAATTATAAGCAATATCTTAATAAAATAAAACTAAAATTGTTATTTTTATTGAAATATTAAATTCTATTATTACATTTTAATTTCATATACTTATAAAAAAAATTAGCCTATATCTTATTATATTAAATATTTATAAATAACTGTAAGAATAACTTACGAGAAACTTTGAGTTAACCACATTTTTAAACAGTTATTATTATATTATTTGACGAAAAAATTTTTTTTAAATCTTATTAATGTTTATAGAAAAAAATATTAATATTTGAAAGTTACAAATACTCAAGGCTGGGCAAGTTAATGATTTTGTTTAACTAAGTTAAGTTAAGTTAATATGCATCAATAAGAAAAAGTTAAAAGTTAAAAGTTAATAAAATTTTTGGTTAACTCAGTTAAGTTAAAAGTTTATTCATATATTTTTTTATATGTTAGCATTAGGTTAGGTTTATTTATAATTTAATTATTTATAAAATAACGTTACTAAGATTTTATTAAAAATAACTCGTTATTTATTAAGTTAATATCAATAAACATCAATTAAGTTAAAAATTAAGTTAATGAAAATTAAATTAAAAAAAGTTAAGTTAAAAAGTTAAAATTAACTTAACTTTTAACTTAACTTTAACTTTTTAACTCGTTTATGCCCAGGCTTGCAAATACTTATAAAAAACAGCTTAAAATTAACCTAATATACTCTAAATACAATTTTTAATATTAAACGTTAAAAAAGTTAGTTGTTGTTTTAACTAGTTATTAAAAAATTGATAGTTATGAATAATAATACCTTTTTTGATAATTAGCTTAAAATAATAAATTATTCATAGCCACATATGTGTAGGTACCAGGTAAAATAATGAAAACTACAAAAAAGCTGCAGCTATAATAAAAAATATACCTGTTATCAATGATGTTGCTGAGCGAGGGGTTAAACTAATTGAAGACTATAATGACAAAATAACAAAAGATGAAAGCCAAAAACAATATTTACTGCAAGTTGTGTACGACTATCGTAAAACATATCCAGACTCAAGAAAAGGAACACTAATGAAGAAATAAAATTGCATGTAATGATGATAAATATTACTGTCATTTGTCACTTACATGACACTGTTTTAGTATGTTTATATTACATATTCGTATATTACATTTATTTTATGATATGAAGCAATAATTAATATAAATTTTTTTAATTGTCAAATAATATTTACTCAAAATTTCTAAAATAAAATATGATACTTTGCCTTTTTACCATAATAAGTATGTTTATACATTTTTTTTATTTTATTTTATAATTACCTTAGTAAATTGTAAGTTTATAATAAAATAGATCAGAATATAAATTTTAGAAAATATTGTTTTCTAAAATAAAGTTAAGTATACATTTTAAAAAAAATATTTATTTTAGGACCTGCGATTAAAAAAACCAAAAATTTTTTTTTTTCTTGAAAAATCAATGTATATCAATCTTTGGCGCTCTTGTGGCACGGGTTAATTATTTTCAATCATTCCCAAACTTTACAAAACTCATTTTTATCACTATCCAAACGACTTTGGGGGGTTTTATTTGAAAAAATCAGAGATCGAAAAATAAGGACCACCCTAAGGTACCTACTAGAAAGATATACCTATTGTGTATATTATCACCTATAATCTCAGTATGATTTATATCATAAATAGGTAGTCATAGATTTTTTTTAAAAGATTAGAAGATATGTCTGTCTAGGGATGTCTATATCTCCACGTTACCAGAAATATAAAATTGTACAGTAAGTGTATTTATCGGTAAACATTAGTATGACATTTTAATAGTTTTTAATTAATGTTATATATGAAGTTCATCATTCCACTCAGAATCTATATAATATCGTCTATTTAAAGTATTTATACTTTTATTATGTCGTTATTAAGCCACATATTTTGTTCATTATTTGTATGGTATAAAAATATGAGTGCTGGCACTTTATTGTAGATATTATAAAGTATATATTATATGCTGCAGCGTGTTTCATCGGACAGACCCAATTTATTTATGGCCCCCTCATAATTCCACGGGACAACCGTACCTACGTGGTTTTGCGAATACGTCCACGCGCGCCTTCATTGTGTCGAATTGTGTTAAACGCGACGGATATGAGCTAACAAAACTTGTTAAAATGGTCGACAATCAAATTGTGCTGATTCTCAAAGTGATCTTGGTCTATTGTATTGCCAGCAGTTGGCTAAAGAGGATATAAATCATATACCACTTCCCCGGACTCTTTATAATGCGCGTAATATTGTAATAAATATGTATAAATGACTTTCGTATGCATATTATATTTATTACGCATGGTGTAGGTACATAAACCTCGCATTAATCTGTTATATGCATGAAGTATATTCACCTGAATGAAATGTTATTTTTTCAGTAGTCGTGTTATTGATTCGTTGGACTATATATGTATTATCATATCCACTCAAAAGACAATTTTATAATGTGTTTTACCTCAGAGTACCTATACTTTTATAACAACATAATATTTTATTTTTACACGCACATATGACATAAATATACATATGGGTATACTCAATTGAATATTTTTGTGTATAACGTGCATGGCAATATTTTTAATTAAAGTACAATTTCTATTACTATTTTATAATTAATAATAATTACAATTTATAATACATATACTGTATATAGGTAGTACCTAACCGAAAATATATGAAATACTACATATTATATATTTAATTTTCTATTAAATATTTTACTTATATTATACCTATTACATATATTATACATGAATTTAATTCAAATAACGTTATGTTTTATATAAAATATTATAATATAGCTTTGAATTATTATTCAAGAACATCGCGGACTTTGTGATAAAATAATATTCACGTCTTTTTAAAGCGATCAATGATAATAATTTATTCGGATAGTGAAATGGAATTTCATTATTATTTAGAGAAAAGAATGCTAAAAATATAATATACTAGATATATGATCGTTTTATTTAAAAGATATTTACATTTTATCTACAGAATACCAACAAGTTTATGTTAATGTTATATTCGGCGATTATTGAATTCTTTGGAAGTATAGAATATAGTGGAATTCGATATTAAGAATTAGGACATGTTTTGAAATGTGTGCTTATTTAAAAATATAATACAGAGGACAGAGCTATAATACTGTAATAGGTTTAACTAAAAGAATCGTTTCACATAGCAGCTTTTAAGAAATCATTAAGAAAATTTAAATTAAATTACCTATCATAATATCCCTACCTATTTAACATACATTTTCCATCGGTGACCATTCGTAAACACATTTAACTTATATGTATTAAAAAGCACATTCACATCGGATTTACACATACACATTATGGGCTGTTAACAAGAAAAATTATATCCATTATTTCATCTGAAATATTTATTGTTTTATATTTTATTATAGGTCATTAGGAAAACATATGGCAATTAGTTTCAACAATATACAGTGAAACGTAATCTGTGATATTTTACACTTTGGATACCTGCCTGTTTGTTATATTATTTACTCGGGAGTCGCGGGCGTGCGTGAAACTCGACTATACTTCTATAAGTCCATGTAACAAGCATTTATATATACATATACTTACCTAATAATATTATAACACTGTATACACGGGCTGGCCATAAATTATCCACGAGATGATAGATAATATTTTAACGAACCCTCAAAAATATCGATTTATTTTTTTTTTCAAACATTTCATATTATAAATTTAAAAAAAAAAAAAAGGTTATAATATCATCTTTAACGGCGGCGTCTGTATAGTTGCGCGATGATGGTGCTGCAGGATGATGGTGGCGCAGCGGCGGCGTATACATATAGTCAGTATAAAGAAGTGTCGCCCGCGCTAGTGATTAATTACACACGACGACGGCGCGCGCGTATTATATACATGCAGCGAGCGGCAAAGGAAAACACCGAACGGGCTCTGTTTATTTTCGTCGTCGACGTAACAAGAGAGGAGAATTTTGTTTCGCCGTGCATTATCGTTTTATATTATTATTATTATTATATTATATGTATATGTGTATAAAATTTCCCGCCATAGCCAGCCTACATACTCTGCGGGCTCCACCACTATACACCCTTCCACGGTATAGTACATCCCCCTTGTCGTGCCCGATCATATAAGCGAAAGGCGAGGCGCACACAATATATTATACATATACACACACAATATGCACGTACTCGCGTATGCTTCCTAACCGGGGCAAAACAATGCGTTCGCGGTGTATTGAAAACACATAACATACAAGTATATATATTTATATATTTTGCGACCGAAAACGATTAACACCAGTCTCAGCTCCGCTCGATTCTTATACTAAAATCTCCTAGCGACGACGCCAACACCGGAATAATATTTGGTAAGTGTATAGGAGACACATTAAAATATAATATTATAATAATATTATACTATAACGACGATAACGCCGCGGTCTCTTTATAGACGTTTTTAATGCGCGCATAAAATACGAAAGCGTATAATATTATATAAAATGCATCAAAGTTTATTGTATAAATCATAAATCATGATCAAACAAAACGCGACTTACGTAATGTACGTGGCATTATATTGTAGTGTTTCCACTTACCACACACGAGGAAACAAAGCATCAAAAAACTTACACTAAGTCCCATAGTGTATGGTGTAGCACACCCTTAAAACCGTAAAATGAGTATAAGGATGGCAAAGGGAAAGTAAGAGGGGACTGGGGGGGACCTCTTCGAAGGAATATACTGTAGAAGAGTCGACATTCAAGCAGCACTTCATTGGGGAATATATTTTCAAAATTTCAATATATTTAACATTGAAAGAAAACAGAACTAAAAAAAAATTGCTTCAGATAACAATGAATATGTATATAATTTGAATATTATTCAATTACATAGATGCAAGTATATGACTCTATACCTATCTTATAGGACACTGTAGTGTACATTTAATTATTTTATTTATGTATCTATCGTTATTCTGAATTCAGCTGAGACATTTTTGATTAAATTATAGTTAATGAATTTGTTTTTTTTATGTTGGGAGAAATGTTAGCTAGATGTTAGTTTTGTCTGGACGATTATTATGGTTATGCAGGACATGGCATGTGTGTTGCTAAAATTCCCAGATGGTCACCCATCCAGGAACTATAGCAACAAAACTAATAGCTTAACACAGCGTCGTCAAGTAGTTTGATGAATTATTTTATTACATTATTATACATTAGAAATATTATATTAAAAAAAACATCGGTTAGTTTTGTTTATCGTCTGTAATACATCATAGTACCGATAATAAATAATGATTACCGAGTATGTTTACTCGGTTCATTAATTGTTATAAAATCTATTAACTAATAAGGGTTAGGTATTTGTTTAAAAAGTTGTACACAAAAAGTATGTCCTATTATATTAATAATACATACGAGTACAATAAAAATGATTCAAAATTGAGGTTTTTTGGAAGCATTAATATTTTTATTTAGTATAGTTGACAGTTGTTTTCAAAAGTATGTGACACTAAATAGTGAATACACAGTAAATTTAAGAATGTTTGCTACATAAAGAGCTAATATGTTATATAATTATACATGCGGGTATATATTTTTACAGTGTCACGCCACATATCAATTGGTTAACGAGATAGACGCGACCTGAAAAGTTTTGTTCGAGATGAGTGAAACGAAAACAGCGGTGGTGGCAGATTAAATGAAATGTGAAGTTAGAACTTAATTACACGTGCGAAGAGAGAATCGTGGGTAGAGGGGCGCATGCATGCAGCAGCAGGGGTAAAGGGTCGTTATCGGATTTTCTTGTTCGTTGAAACGGCGGCGGCAGCGTCTCAGCGAAGAAAACTTTATCAAGAAACAATTTCCAAAAGTATTTCTTTCACGAAAAACGAAAAATGCACCACAGTAACGGTAGGTATAGGGCGCCATCTACTATATTAAGCTTATACAAGTATATTATTATAATATTATATGCATTAATACATTATAAAAACGTATTAAAATATTAGGTATTTATTTAAATGAGCAATATTAATACTCTCTAGCGTTTTGATACTGCTGTTAAATGATCAAAAAAAAGTAACGCTGAGTGGGACAGCTTTGTAAATTTTAAAGATCGAAAATATCATCTATACAACAAATTATTTATAAATCAAAAATATTATTAATCCACACGCTTTACACTAATTATTAGCAATTATAGGTAACCAAATTTAACACAGGTGCATTTTCTATGGGAAATGAAGTGCAAGAAGATAGCTATAGTAAATACATAGGTACATGTAATAACCACAATTATTTTGATTTAGAATTATATCATAAAATAGATGGTCGTATAGCATCTTCTATTACTTAACTTGTTTTTATACAATGCAATTTATCATTTAGTTTAAATATAACACACCCATTATATTAAGTACACTTAAAATCTTTATAGCACAAGACAGTTCCCAAATTATTTTTTAAATGCTAACCTATATTTTTAATTTTTAGTGACAAAATATCTAATTATTTTGGCTTACTTTCGTAAATATTGCTTTTAAAATTAAAATTAAATATTTAAAACATTTTAATAAATATAATATGGTAATTATTTTAGGCGTGAGACGTGAGTACCTACCTACCTAATATACTGCAAAATAATATTTAAAACTATTAATTTTATCTACATATATAGATGATAAAAATAATTAATTTTATATTTTCTTATTTATAAAATAAATATATAGTTCAAAAATAATTTTTTATTATTCAATTTCTAAATTACTAAATGATGTTAAACTACTTCTGTCTTCTATCAAATTATTTAGTTAAATTAATACAATTTTTTTATATTTATAAATGATCATAATCTTGTATGTATTTATAAACAGTGTAAATTTGAGAATTTCGAGATTTCTATTTCTACTTATTAAAGCTGTATTTTTCTAATCAGTTAAATAATACTAATGTATAAAATAGGTAAAATTAAGACAAATAAAATAAATACATTGTAAATAATTGTACGTTAAAGATATCGCACCCTGTAAATATTTACGGAACGTGCGTTTTGACGGTGATCAATTGTTGCTAACATTAAAAAACAAGCTGCTACAAAAAAAGTTTCAATACGAAAACAGGGTTATTAACAACTAACGAGTAGTCGAGCTAACGAGTTATTTGTTTTTATTCGAAGGGATAGAAATAAAAAGTGAAAATATATTTTTATTGACATTTTATACGGAGTTGCTAAAAATATATCATACTAATACCACTCATCAACAATTATTTACTAGATAACTATTTTATTTCTTCAAGATTACACGAGTAGATACATGTTTTAAAATATAAAATACTAAAATATGTATATTCAATCGAAAAATGTCATTTTAAATGAAATTTATTCACTGCATAAGTATATTAAATATTCCATAATATTACCTATACTATATCTAGATATATCTACATTAATTATATTACTATTATAAATACAAATATGTTGAATTTTTAAATACTGTAAATTAGTAATATAAGTATGTAATTCAATGTGTACAATGAAAAATATGAAAATATTTTGTGTATCACTATTCACCAGTAATATCATAGGTATAGCTCATTTATAGAGAAAGTATTAGAGATACACGACAATGCTGTAATGAAATTTGAAATATGAGTAATATATACTAAGTAATAAAAGCTTAGTAGTATATATATAGTATTAATAGTACAAAAAAACTGCGGGAAATCGATTACACAATATTCGTTCTATAGAATATTTATAAGTTTAATGTATATATGCTGTTATAACATATCAAAATGTATAAAGGAAACAAATCGTACATTGCACGAAGTATGTATCGGAATATATTATATTATGGTGTATATGTAGTATTTGTCACGATGCTCTAAACCGTCTATACTTTATTCTTCCTCCTTTTTTTTTAGGTTCCTTGTTCCCCATCTTATTTTTATGTACGGAAGCAACGGCGATGGTACCATACAATAATATTGCTTTTTTTCGCCCCAGAGTCGTTATTATTATTATTGTTCCCTAAGTCCAATTGTGCTGTCAATCAATCCCCTTTTGGCCGCGTGCAACCCCCGGACGGCCGCCACCACCACCTTCGAAAATACACGAACCCGATGGTGTGGAATGACGTCATCCCTCCCCTTTTCTTTTGCGCTCGAAAGCAGTGGCGCGTTTTAAGTTTCTAGAGAAAGTCGCGTCCCCCGCGCCCGATTGACTGTATTGATTTTTATTCTTTACACTTTTTTTTCTTTACACATTTCCCTCCTCCCACCAATGATGTAAAATGTATACTGCGTGTATATACTTTATATATCGAAATAATATGAGTCACCCACATGTTTGAATATTCTTGTTCCATATTTTTTTTTCTTTATCGGTAGTGGCGGTCGAATGCCGCACGGGGGCCCTGCGCGCCCGTTTGGGCGTGACTCGGCAAAATCGCGTTCACAACAGTTGGCTGAGGGAAAAATAGTGTTTGTGTGTGTGTGTAATAAAGAGAAATACTGAAAGAGAGTGAGAGAGAATGAGAGAGTATAAAACGAGGAGAGACCAGTTTCTGTGTACGCATTCGTATATAATAATATATACATATTGTATTATGTACATACTACTTATATATATATGTATGCCTATATAATCCCAGGCAGGTGAATCTTCGCTTGTATTGCTCCTATGGGGATTGCTGCTTGCAGTGGCTGTTGCAGTAACGCGGCTTACGGAAATGTATGGTTTGACTACAATAAAATATTATGCATTCGATCGAAAAAAGTCAAAAATACAGTAAAAACGGATTTACATTACCAATATTATGATCGGCTGCAGTTGATCGATCATCGGCGGCCACGGCACGGCGTTGCTGTGTGATCGATTATATTATGATGTCTGTAATTCATTCACCGTGTATTTAAGTCTCATTATTTATACATTTCGTATAATGATATTATTTAACAAAATAAATATTGAATATCATCGTATTCGAACTGTATACAAGCGACAAACTCCGAATTTTAATGTTTAAACTAATCCATACCAAAGAATAAGGACTTATATCTTATATAATATGTATCTATATATTTAATATTTATATTCGTATAGAACCAATATATATACAGAGACTGAATATTACATATATTTATTTTACTTGGTTTAATTCACTCATTATTATGATAGTTTAATTTTTAAGACCTTGAGTATACTTACTTTTTACCCACAAATTTACATTTTGTTTAAATTTATAAAATAATAATAATATTAATAAATGACTGTGACATTCAAAGTTGTATGTGATCTATTTAAAATAGTAGCTATACAATTATTATTGCATTTTACAATTAACTTAATTAACTATGTAAAAAGGTTCACATATTTCAAATGATATTTTGCTAATTTTTCGAAAAATAATATTGTACAGTATTAAGCCAAAAGGACAATAGAGTGTACAAAAATTGCTTATAATATAAATTTAACTTTGGAATATATAGGTATAATATAATATATGCCTATTATTGAATATAATTAAATTATTTTTAATTATGAATATGTATCTTAAAACCTATTATATGTATATGATCATTCATTATTCGAAATTTAAACATAAACGCCGAAATTAATTAATATATCTCACAGATTGTTTCTACGGGTGGTTAAAATAATGATTCTTCATATACCTACCTATTAAGAATTTTTTTCGATTTAAATTCTGAAAAGTACCTACTTATAATTTACAAAAATATATGTATAAATCTGTAAGTGCATTTTGATTGTTAAAAATTTCCAGCTTGGATCTGTGAGATTCTTTCAACTTGAGAAGTTTCACTTTGAAATTTTGGACCACTTTAACTGTCATAAAAAGTTATTTCCACAAATAATTTTCTAGTAAAATATGCCATGATTTTGTATTCTATTTAAAGTGCATTGTTATTATTTTTTTTTTTTTAATAATATCATAGTAAAGTTATTATAATATATAATACACATATTATATGTAGGTATAATTAATAAATACGATAGTGATTATTTACATTACTCATACTAACCAACTAGAATAGATAGACCAGCTATTTCGACCAGTACTGAAGAAAAACAATAATTGATCGTTATCATAAATAAAAACATCGTTTCTTCCTATAATTTTCATTATAATAAGATGTATTGAACATCGATGAGTGGAAATGAAAATTATTACTATAAATAAAAAAGTTAAATCTGCAACGAACGATAATTCATATATATACCTACATATTTACTCGTATGACAGTGAACTCGAGCAGAATATATTATATCATAAATATAAGCGGATATAGTAGGTACTTTTCCGGGCCGCGCACGAGTTTATTCTATACATATATATATATTCTTTTCTTTATTTATTTATTATTATTATTTTTTATCCCGGAGGCGTACAATCAGGCTGATTGAGTTGTCTGCTCATTGTTCGCACGATGAAAAATGGTCGTTCCGGTGACATAGTGATAGTGTATATACTATATAGTTCATATAAGAAAATTGGATTGGATGGATTTAAAAGCTTTATATAGACGCCCGAGTCGTTTTACCGCGGTTTTCCACCGTCACCGCCGCACGCTGCCGCCGTTGCAGCACGGCCCGCTGACGTCGTCAAATCCATTTTTCATACGTGGGGTCCCCCGAGAGTTTTACGTATTCCTGGGATTGTCATATCTCCACCGTGACAGTTGCGATTCTTGATGTGCGCGCCACCGCACCCTTTACCATCGCCGTAACCGCTGAATATAATATACACACACACACACACACATAGTATAATATGATAATATATATTATTATATACTGAAATGTGATTATATGAGCCCTTATATATATAATATACCTACTCGCATACGTTTATGTGCATATGAACTTAAGTAAATAATGTACAAACGAGCGAATTCGGAGCGATATATAACTTAAACTCACTATATATATGTACACGTGCGTGTATATAGGTATAGCATATACCGTGCCAGTGATATTTTATATATACTTATGTATAGTACCTACCGCCTGATATAATATTATATTTATGTAGAATACTGCGATGATCATTTATTTTATTATAATTTATAATATTACAAAAAATCGTGATGTAATATAATATTTTACAACGTACACGATCTCTTTTTACGTTTTGTCTCCTGCAGAATTAAACCTGCCGCCGGCGATGCGTTCAACAGTAAACGATATCGTGATTATTATACGAATAAAAATTACCATAATTTATTTATATAATACTCTAGCTGACCCTGTGCACTTCGTTTTCCGTTAAAAATGCCTATTCTATAGTATGATTCGAACTTTGTTTGATTTGTTACCTATTTAATATAGTGTTCAAAACTTAAATATTTTCAATGACCGCCATTTTTAATCTCAAAAAACGTGTGCAAGCATCACTTTTTAAAATGCAAATTTTGTAAAATACTTTCTTATTGCACATTAACTTTGTGGTTCGAATGTACATGTAAACTGAAAGCTTCGATCTATTATTGTTCATGCTCTACGTATATCGGTCAGTGAGTTAGTCGGAATGTCCGTGAGACTCCTTATGGTTATGTGAGTAGTATATTATCAGGTAGGCAATCCACCTGTGGTGGATTACGGACCCTGCGAGGTGTATACATAAGTTTATAATTTCTAACCCTTAAGTTTCAAAATTATATAAATTTTTTTTTATTTGATCCAACCTACGGTGGATTAGATATAATAATAATGTGCCTTATTGTGGTTTTTATATAGTTGGTATAACAATATGACTTATGTATTGACATATTCGCTACTTTATTATTACAACTATAATTTATTATTATTATTAAAAATTAATAGCAAACATTAATAAACAAAAATTTTCATCGTAAATCTCATAATCCCTGTCTTAGCACCTACCGGAGGTTGAGGTAGGAATGTGAAAAATACTTAAAGAAGTATTCTTATACCCACCAAATATACAAAAAAAATTTCATAAAAATCGACTTAGCAATTTTAGCGGATTTATGTACTCCACTGCAGTAGTTTGTATAATATCCTATAAAATTTCCGTTCTCACGATTCATGCTCATATCGTAAAATATAAATACAATCAGTGGCGGGATTTTATAATGTTACATCGTAGTAAGCAGTTATAAAAAATGATTTACTTATATTTAAAATCATTTTTCTATGATAAAAATAAAAGTATTTCGATTTATATTGTATTTTTGCGATCGGATGGATTGACTAAAGTATACTTTGATAATAATATGAAAAATATGTAAAATAATTTACGGATAAGATATAATATTATAACATTTATAAATAATAGTTGACATTTTTGCTATTATTATTCAAACACACGATATGTATATAGATATACAATTTACACATAAAAATTTATTTTTGCAAATTTCAACAAATTTTTAAAAACTTTTTTTCAGCGCGTGGCAAAATTACACTTAGTATTAATCTATCCACAAAATTTCAATATCGATAACTGTAATAGGTTTGGCTCTAGGTTGTTTATATAAATGAGGAAGGACACTCGTTTATAAATAAATAGACTATAGAGATTCCTATTATTGTATGTATAAACTATGTTATAACTTTATAGGCGTTAATACCCTTTAAAACATTATTTATTAGAAATGATTGCAAAGTTTTGTAGAAAATCACTATTGAACAGAATTATTTTGTCGCCACTATAATGATATATTATACAATAAACTCTGAAAATCGATATTATTATTATTATGTATTGCGAACAAACTATACACATTACAGTCATTACACGTATATAATAAAAGGTTATGTTTCCCATAGTTGTTGTTCCTATATAATAAGTTCTTGAACTAAAGTGGGGTCTTATTTGATGTATGTGTTTAGGTAAACATACTTGATTTTTATTTTTAAATAATACGTTAAAGTAAATACAATATAATGGCATATACTTATACTCACAGCATGGGGATATTTTTCCCTAATTTCCTTCATTTTTTTGATTTTTCCCTCTTTGCTATTTATTTTACACGTCGAGGGGACGATTTGCGATACTACCCACATTATGAAATGGGAGTGTCCTATTTGTGCCCGCCATGAAAATCTCTTTTTTTGTTTAGATAAAACATGCATCACCACATACATCAGCTTGTTTTTGATTTCTTCGACTTTAAAAAAAGAACGGACAAATAGCCTAAGTGTATATATCTTATAAATCATCAAAAACTTGTTCTTTCTATCGCTAAAACGATTTAAAATTTAAATATATATTCAAAACTCAACAAAGTACAAGTATAAAATAACTAAAAATCGGCATTTTAAATTATTATTTATAGTTTTATACATGAGATATTATATTATATTTTTGATTTATAAAAAAATCTACACTTCAAATTCTGTGCCTGATAGTCTGATCATGAGGTAATAATATACTAATTTTAGAATAAGTACATAAAAATAATTAGAAAAACAATCGGTTATACAGGATATATTATATATTTTTTAATGACTATATGTATTATGTATGTGCATTTTTAATTCTTATTATTCTAAATTATAATAGGTATTAATTGAAGAATTTCAAATTTCAATTTGCAAAAAACAAAAGTATCGGACTTGAAGTTATTATGAGTTAAAAGTACCTATAATTATTTAAAGTTTAGCTAAGCGTAGTTGAGATGGTGTAGGAGTAAGTACCTATACTGCTCAAAATATTCATCCAAACGGAGATGTTGTCAGCCTAGGATATATTATATTATAAATTGAGTGGTGAAAAAGGTGGCTTATGTTTTAATCACATGAATACCCTAAAATTAAATCATGTATAGACAATGACAACAACTGATATATATTTCAAGTTCATATGACTAGTAAACTTTAACCACAACAAAAATCTAAAATTATTTGATAGTAAATCGTTATTTTACGTGTGAATTTTGAATTTTGTTAAAAAAATTTTATTGGCCAACGTTCAAGTTCTTTTATAATTATTGTAAGCCAAACTTATGTAGAATCTCGTATTAAATTTTCAACTCTTAGCTAATTATACAAAATATTTTATGCATTTTAACTATAAAATAATTTGCAAATATTCATGATTATGATGAATTTTTATCATTTGGACTTCAAACGCTAATAAAAAAAAATTATGCATAATATGTAATCTTATAATTTTTGAATCACTATTATGACTAACTTATGAGGAGTTTCGTACTAAATTTTCAAGTATTTTGACTAAGCCAAAAAAATTTGATCGATATAAATTATTTATATAAAAAAAATAAACAAAAACGAATATTTCAAATGTCTTATAAATAGCCTTAAAATTAGCGAAATATTTTGAAAATTAAATGATGCAAGAAAAATGCCAATCTTATAATAACTGGTGAAATTTTCAAGTATCTACGACTTATACTTTTTGAATAATAACAAATATTGAAAATCGTTTAAAGATAAGTCGTTATCATTACGCGATTTCGTAAAAATTTAAAATTCAAATGCTTATAACATTTTTCCTATAATGAGTCATCGAGTTTTCTCTATATATATATATAGCTATTTAAAGGAAAACTTATGAAAATCTTAGTTTAAATATTTTAACCTTAGATACAATATAAAAAAATCGATTTTTTTGAAAACCGGTTTTGCTAGAAAATTTCCGTTTTTTGTCACTTGTTTTTGAAAACTGTTGGAAGTTCTTTAGATGCACTAAGGATATTCACTTTTCCAAAAAAAAAAGAAAAGAAAAACACACATCATTGTAAAATCAATACATTCATCATTTCGTAATTCGTTCTGAATCTAAAACGTATTAATATTAAATTAAAATTATTATCCCGTAACAGAAATAAATCTATATTTTATATTATATAAATTATGTGAACGCACATACTACGTGATTATTTTAATTACATAATAAACGGTTTAATACTGTTTTTAAAACGCATTTTTTCCGTTGATCCACCTGGGTCCATAACAAACTCGTTTTCGCACACTCTAGTTGTAGTCACGCATCCGTATAAAATCGTATTTAACAGCCGATAGTTCTATACATTTATACAATACACAGTATTAATACCCAATCGATCGATGCATGGTGTCCGTAAAATCGAATACACGCATTACGCAACCATCACCACACCGTGATATATTATTATATTACGATGCCGGCGCGACGTACAATTGTACAATAATCGTCGTGAAACGGCGGCGATGCGTGCAAACCGGGAAAGAGAGACGTCTTATTTGGCTCGGGGCCGCGTTTGTAGATATATACCACCGTCAGGGGGTTAGGTCTTTTCTCATGGGACGCCGATCACGACGGTGTTTACCACGTATTTTGGTGCGCGCGCTCATCACTATATACATATACACACACATACACGCGACGTATACATTACTTGTACCACGGGTGGATGTACTCCCTCGGATTGGGAAAATAGAGGAGGGGTAAGGGGGCAAGGGAGCAAGGAAAAAAAGAAAGAGATGTCGCTGTGGCGGAAGGGAGGAGACCTTTTGATTCTCGTTTTTTTCTTTCTTTTCTTTTTTTTTTCTTTCTGAAAAGCGTCAGACGCTCGGCGGTCCCATCTGAAACCAAACAGCTGAGCCAGAAAGAGAGATACACCGCGGCGAGGCGGTATAGTAGAACTGAGTGAGAGGCTGGTGGTGGTGGCGGTGGCGGCGGCGAGTGATTAATGATGCG
This sequence comes from Aphis gossypii, assembly GCF_020184175.1. Classification (NCBI taxonomy): domain Eukaryota; kingdom Metazoa; phylum Arthropoda; class Insecta; order Hemiptera; family Aphididae; genus Aphis; species Aphis gossypii. The sequence goes on along the minus strand of NC_065530.1, from coordinate 53,495,944 downwards.
CCTCCCCGGCTGCTGCTGCTGCTGCTGCCGCCGTCGACGGAATAGACGACGTCGTCGTCGTCGTCGTCGACAACATCGTAACTGTATAGTACTGTAGTGTATATATATTATATAGGTAGTAGTAGTTGTAGTAGATAGTAGTAGTAGTAGTAATAGTAGTAATAGTAGTATTATAGTAGTAGTAGTAAGGGTAGTAGCATATATTTGTAGTAGTAGTATAGCTAGAGGTATAGTATGGTAGTAATAGCAGCAAAAGTAGTCGTTTTCTTAGGTAAAGTATCGCTCTTCGTCATTTTTCGCCCTTTTTAGAAATTCGGACTCAGCAGCACTCAGTTTCTTGTGCGCTTTTTTCGTTGCCACCTCAAGGAGAACATTTTATAGAAAATTTAATATAAACTCAATATAAGAAAAATAAATGCATTATAGTTTAAGTTACAGTAAAAAAACGTTTCGAAATAAAAGTGGGTAAGCTTTAAACATCAATTTTTCTAGAAGTGGGAATTTTGTATTATATATGAGTACACGACAACCATTACGATCTTCGTTTTTAGGGTCAAATAATTTTTAGAATATCGTTAAACCGAAGTTGATCTTTTTCCACAGAACTTTGTACCAACGACGCTCGTTGAATATTTTATTGGTGTCATATTGCTAAACCCACGAAATATTATTAAAAAATAATTTCGATAATAGTTAACTTGTTTATGTCTAAGATAGCAGCTGGGCGTATAATATACCTATTCCAAACTGTTCGAAGAGTGACGTGCTTGACATATACTTGAAACTTTAAAAAGTTTTTCCAAACACAATATGGTTTTTAAAATTGTTTGAGTGTTTTGTTAAGTCGTATCATATGGAATAATTAGTATAATAACTCGTGAATAACGAACGTCGCTCATTGTGATACGTACCTACTGAAAACATAAATATTCCTAACCATATATGCTGGGTCTCGCCGTTAACCATAACAGCGACCGTTGCTTGGTATCGGAAACGTACCTAAACATTTTTCTATTTCAATACAATATTTGTATATGAATGGGTATTTTTATAATTCAGAAAAAAACATGAGTTTATAGTTGTAAACGATATTTCGTCAACGAATGTCTATAATAACGAAAATAATTAATGCTTAAACGTCATAAAACCCTATGTTGATTCTGATTTCTAAGAAAGTACAAATTGGATATTTTAAATTGATACATAGCCACGTAGATGTATAATTACAAAAACCTATTATATTCTTAGTGGTTTAGGATAATATTAGTATTTACAGTCTACAGACTACCAATAATAATTAAATATTAATTAAATGATTTTTCTTCTGTTAACTTATTTATTGTTGTTATACCTACGATGTTAGTGCAGATAACCCAATAATATAAACCTAAATCTAAAAACTAAAAAATGCAACGTTGCCGTATACAATTAATTTATTATATTAATTACTATAAATTATATATATTTTAATATAATTATATGATAATATATTCAATATTATATACAATTATATTAAACAGGTAATAATTAGTTATAAAATTCATAAAAAAATGATCAGTTATTAATTATACAATTTACAACATATAAAAATATAATAACGACAGCTTTAATCGTTATATCGAGATTTTCCTTCCATCGTTATTTCGTTTTACACTATGCGTATAGCGATTTTGACGCGCGGTGAAAACGCGCGTGTATCGTCCGAGTACCGCACGTCATTTTAACTCGCGTTACCGGGTGCCACCGTTGTATGCTTACCGCGTGCCAAAATTACTGTAGTGTGGCTCGGCTCTTACAATAATATTTATTTTGTTTTCGGAATGCCAACGTTGCATTAAAAATTATGCGGAATCGTATATATATATACATATATGTATAACTGGACCATCGATTACGCAACCACCGCACCTGTAAGGATAATAGGTACTGACAATAGATTTAATTATTAGTTGCCTTATATTATTTCTATAATTCGATATGCCACTGGTCACAGTAATATTAAAATTAAATATTTCAAAAAAGTCATTATTCATTGATGACTGAGTAAATACTAAAAATTAGGAAGTTGGATTTTATACAATAGATATATAATATTTATACATATAGATTATAGGTACGAGTATATTGTTGACTATTATGACTAAGTATGTACCTATACAAATTATCAAGTATAATAATATTTATCTAAGCTGCACAAACATATTTTTAATAGGCTTCATTATTTTTTTTAGCAAACAATAGTTATATTTTAACTTCTTAGGTAACGGGTTGTATATAATTTTGTGTTAATAACGTTACCTACGTACCCATCCCCCTTAAAACACAAATCGTAGATACGCCTCTGCATTGTGTCATGCCATATACCATATATATATATGCCATATATTGACCGCAACTCACTAATTATTATATCATATTACCATTGATTATAAATACTATTTATAATCAAATGTTACATATAATAAATAATTAATAATATTCCTTTACCAGGTTACCGGTTGGTGGTTACCATAATTATCACTCCACCGGGTAGGCCTATAGATTTATTTTGGTTTCATATAACGCTGCTTTAGCAACAGCTCATCATTATATGAAATCGATTTCATAATATTTCTGCAAGAGCATGTAAATTATCATGAGTTAGGTACATAGGTGTCCCATTATTGGTGAATGTCAGTGGTCTAAACTCTAAAGCAGAGGTACGCAAGTTAGGTTGGAGTAGGTAGGTACCTGGAGTAAGAAAAAAAAATTGGGTTAAATATTTTAAAAGTAGTTACCTATGTGAAAATTTTTAAAATTGACGATAAGGTAAAATTTCGCAAAATATTAAACTTAGTGGTAGGTACAGAAAGAAAAAAAGTTGAGAACCTCTGTCTAAAGTTTATGTATGATCTTTAAGCTGAAACTAAAAATACAAATTCAGAAATAAAAAGCTTCTTTCTATTATAGCGATATATAATATATACTGCATGATATATATATTTTAAATATTTAACATACTATAATGTATCTAAATTGGATATAAATGTATCTATTAGAAAATATTTAATTCGATTTTAATGTATATAATGGCTCGATGTTTTTTTTTTTAAATAATACGAACACGAAGAAATACATTTTATGTACGCTAACTCATGTATTTAGTAGGAAATGCACTTCAGCGACTATAGTATGACATTGACGAGGGAACATTGTAAATTATATGCCCACGTCACATGGTACTCCGAGAGGAAAGTTTTAAGACTAAAAAATTTTACTAAAACGGTTTTTTGTTTTTCGTAAAAACCTTTAATTACAAGGGAATAAAAACATTTTTATTAAAAATGTTAATATATATATATATATATATAAACTTTATCTATGATATTATCAGAACTCATATGATATATATAAAATAAATCAAACAATATTAATTGTTGTGAGCTTAAAGTCAAATATAATATGTACTATAATAATTTGACGTTAAGAGGATTATGTCAGCGTAGTACCTATTTTGTTTTCTCTCTCAGACTCACTCACAACATAGATAAAACGATTTCACCCAAAATCGTTATTTTATCATTTTTGAGTAATATTAGAGTAAAATTACATATTACACAAATTATAGAGGATAATATTTTTGAAAAAAAACAGTGCGCTGACATCCTTTTAAGTTTATAGCATATTACCAAATAACTTTATAGAATAAACTACATTGTTTCGGATAAATTATACTTTTTTTTTTACATAATATAAGCATATTTTTTCAGTTAATAATTGTATAACCATAATGAAAATTATTAAAAAATACGCATGCTTATACAATAACAAGATTGTGTTAGTGGTATATAATGTACGTACCTCATTTCTATAATACTTCATATACAGAACCTATATTCATACTCATTCTTGGATTTCAATTAATTATACATATTATTAAAATATTAGACATAATATCACTTATTATGCATATTATACAGAGTACTAAAGATTATTTTAAATCATCAATACAATGCATAATTCATAATATATTGTATAAGTGTAGATATTTACTTATCAGATCTTAAAATATATTTAATGTATGCTTTTGTGACTGTCTTGTGAGTACCTACCTATACGTCATTATTCCTCAATCGTTACGTATCGATGAAATCATTATAACTTGATTTATTACAATCGTTTGTCATGTTTAACTTCGTGTCATAATGATGGTTAACATATGTTTATAGGTAATATTTATCCTTCGATTAGACACGCTATTTTATTTGTGTTCTGATTTGATATATATAATGTTCGATTTTATTATAATTTAAATTAATATTATTTATTATGTAAGTGTTAATTTTAAATATTTTGTCTAAATATGTAAAATAATTACCTATAGTTTTATGTTACTATACTCATCTTATTGTTGATCATTTATGGTTATTTTAAAAACAAAATGTTATATATAAGATGTGTTTAAACTTTAAAGTGAAATATTGAATTTTTAATAATTGATTAAAATGGCTTATGTACCTACTACGATACAAGTTTATATTTATAGTAGGCAGATACATAGTAAAATAGTATATTGTATTATCGTAGGAATTTTAGATAATTATACTAGGGCACTAAGTATAATTGATTTGGGATAGCGTGACGTGACATCGAGTATAAATAATTTATTAAAATGGCCAATTATATTCTGGTATACTAGTATTATAGATCTTATAAATAATTTAATAATATTAGAAAGTATCTTCTAAAAAAATATTACCCTTTTATGATACCTTTATAACTAAATATGTGGCTTGGTATTTTTCTAAATAAATTGAAAGGTTTAATGATTTTAACATATGTCTATTTTAGTGGATATATTTTTTTTTTGGTAGATGTAGTTTCTAATATATTCATATTCTATTGGAAATCGAGTATAGTTAGTATTTTGAAGGATGATACTTTTTTGATTTTATCCATAGTTTTCCAGGTTTTTCTTATTTTTTAATAGGGTGTGTTAGAAGCCAAAATGCAAAATTTAGGTAATGGAATATTGCCGCATTCTAAGTATATTAGTATAATTGATAATTATATTTTTTTAGAATAGTTCGAGCTAGGGCAACGTTTTGCCTATAGTTTTAACAATTTGAACAATAGCAAGCAAGTTTTAATTTTAATCGTACAAATTTATGCTAATTACAAACTAAATATTGGTGCAAGAAATTTTCAACATTTTGAAATCGGCCAGGCTGTCGCGATTTCGCGATGTACGTAAGTATAAATGTATAATGCTGCGCAACTTGTAATATAATTAATTATGTATTATAATATGTAACTTAAACGCGCTTATATGTATAATGAGTAGGTACATAATAATTCATTACTTATTTCGATATGGGATATAAACGCTATCGCGCGTACTATATATATATTTTAGATGCGTTTGTCTTCTTTTATTATACATCTACGAATCTACCTAAATATGAAATCAATCATGTAATAATTTTTAAGCTGCATAAAATCTTGTGAATAAATAATAAAATATAATATTTATTTTATATGTGATTACTATAAAATGTTGGTGTTGCAGCTAGCGAATTCGGTGGAGACGGCAACGGCAAAGGACTAGTTTGTCAGATTTTCTCGTGAAAGGTCGAAAGCCGCAAAGTTTGCCACCGAGTGCTATTTAATTAAGGGTTAGTCACCACACACATATATATAATGGTCGTGAGCGGGAGGGGATATAGGGACGGACACAAGGCTAAAGACCGTAATCCATGCACATACACGTTTATCGTGTTTTCGCCTTTAATATATATATATTATAGTAGTACATTTTATACATATATGAGGTCCCTATATAGTACTGTACACCAACACAAACATAAAATATACACACGCGGGCGTACACTGAAAACACCCTATCAACACTGACCGCCAACGCCGTCATTGTAATTACCTATTATTATTATACGCTGAGCTACCGGTAAACGCCGGATCACGGGAAATTGATTACCTCAACCCTACTTTTGCATGTCCGATGTATAGTGTAGCTATGCGCACGCAAGTATAGTAGTAGTAGATACGTCCATAGTTCGTCGCAGTGTAATATGTATACTATTTTCCACTATATACTGTGAATAGTGTTTCATATACGTTGTGTATTTATATAAATGTAAAATTTAATAGTTTCTATATCTAACTGTTATGTACCTATACCATATGGTATTTTGGTACCATCAAGTATACCTATATCGATATACTCATAATAACGAATGCGTGAAATATTGCATAATTTTATGCAATTAAGTAGATTTGTATTCGTTGTCTCTACTCTCTATGATACTAAAATATAATAATGAGACAATAATAATAAATGTAAGATATTGAAAATCTTTAGTTCTATAATGGGTATCAATACAAATTGACTATACATTTATTTTATAGGTACTAGCGATAGGTACTAGCGATAGGTACTAAGTAATATCTGAAACATTATTTTCAAGTGAAATATATTTTGACGTTTTTTTTTTTTAAATCGTCATCAATGTTGTATTTTAAAGGTGGCAATGAGGGTAGTTGTATAAGCTAAAGTCATCCTAACCTAGAATTATTTTAAATTAAATAATTATTATGCTTTAGCCACAATTCTTATAAAATATAATAACAGTTATGATGTTTACCGTCATTGAAGAATCAAATTAAATTGGATATGGTATTATAAAGCTTAATTATTTTGGATTGTATTTTCGTTTCATTACTTCAATGTATACATATATATTTGTGAACAAGATACGGACAAATACAACTGTAGTAAGTACGTGTTATTATTTCTTAATGAAAGTCAATGTTGACTGTTGGGCAATATATGAAATATATAGGAAAATCATAACCAGTAAGTATACAATTAATTATACTCTTGTTATTATAAATTATATATATTTTAATATAATTATATGATAATATATTCAATATTGTATACAATAATATTAAACAGGTAATAATTAGTTATAAAATTCATAAAAAAACGATCAGTTATTAATTATACAATTTACAACATATAAAAATATAATAACGATAGACTTAATCGTTATATCGAGATTTTCGTTCCATCGTTATTTCGTTTTACACGATGCTTATAGCGATTTTGACGCGCGGTAAAAACGCGCGTGTATCGCCCGAGTACCGCACGTCATTTTAACTCGCGTTACCGGGTGCCACCGTTGTATGCTTACCGCGTGCTAAAATTACTGTAGTGTGGCTCACACTTACAATACCTAATATTTATTTTGTTTTCGGAATGCCAACGTTGCATTAAAAATTATGCGGAATCGTATATATATATATGTGTGTGTATATATGTATAACTGGACCATCGATTACGTAACCACCGCACCGGCAAGAATAATAGGTACTGACAATAGATTAAATAATTAGTTGCCTTATATTATTTCTATAATTTGATATGCCACTGGTTACAATAATATTAAAAATAAATATTTCAAAAAAGTCATTATTCATTGATGACTTTGTAAATACTAAAAATTAGGAAGTTGGATTTTATACAATAGATATATAATATTTATACATATAGATTATAGGTACGAGTATATTGTTGACTATTATGACTAAGTATGTATACAAATTATCAAGTATAATAATATTTATTTAAACTGCACATATTTTTAATAGGCTCCATTCTTTTTTTCAGCAAACAATAATTATATTTTAACTTCTCAATAACTTTAATGTTTACTTATATATATTTCTGAACAGGATAAGGACAAATAAAACTGTAATAAGTACATGTAATTATTTCTTAATGAAATTCAGTGTTGACTGTTGAGCAATATGAAACATATAGGAAAATCATAACCATTAACCAGTAAGTACCTACCTATATAAATAATTTGCTTATGATAAAATTATTATAATATACCTATATGTATAGTGTATAGTGTATAATAGCATACATTATATATATATTTTTAAAATAATTATAATCTGAAAATAATAAAAATATAATCTATGAACAAATTATAGAAATTTATAAAAAAAAATAACTAATTAAACTATTGGTTCTCAATTCATTCTCTCTTCAATGATAAGTGATAATACTCACCTCTGGATATGGCTATTTTTTTATTATAGACAACCTATACAGTCAAAATTTAACATTCAAAAGCAGAAAAAAATTTGTAGAGTATTTACACATTTTATATAATTTTTAACAAATATAGAATGTAAATATCATATTACTATCTATTTTCGTTTAAAGGGTTATTGTACACTAACGTAAATTATAATTAATATCATATATTTATTTCATATTTATATTCTATCAATATTATTAACCAGAAATGTGTTATAATTTAAAATGCAATAATAATCGTTTTTTAGTTATACCTTCGTCATAAACCATACGTCTTGCTCTATAGTATCTATTATTTATGTATATTTTATATGATATATAAATCATTCATTAATACAATATATTAATAGAGAATACTATAATACCGTTTACGTTAATTGAATAAATAGACTTTTATAATGTTATATTTACTGTGCATATTTGATAGAAATTCGTAGTGCCGTAAATTAAATTATTTAAGTAGGTATATAAAATATTTATCTTTTATAAGTAGGAGTTGATCCAGACTTTTTTCAAGGGGAGGGGGCGCATATAATAAAAAGTAAAATACCTAGATATATTGACAATTTATATTTATATTATAATATCTTATTTTCTATTTAATTAGGGGGACGTCACCTTCACCCTTCTTGGATCCGTCCCTGTTTATATAAGTACCCAAAAAAATTATTCACTATAAGTATTGATATTTGATAATGCTTTATACACATGTTGTACCATGTTGGTCGTTGATTGGAACTTAATAGAAAGCATTGAATTTATACTTCTTAAATATTTTATTTCGTAATAGATTTGGAAAGAAAAATATAAATTCTATAAATTTAATATTATGTAAAATATTTAATTTATGAACAATTAACTGGACAGTAAATAGTCCTTAACGTGAAAATGATATTATAATGCATCGCATTTTTATTTATTTTATGGTAGTAAATGGTGCTATATTACATTATTATGACATAGGTACATCACGCACTATTTATTTGTAACACCTAGTAAAAACTTTATACCTACAGCATATTATTTCACTATCCATCCAGAATTTTATCGCTATAATAGCTGTATATAATTATATATCGCCCATATTAGTCTAATTATTATTATTTATACTCTTTATATTAGATACCTATCAACAGTGACATTACAATATGTGTTATTATATCGTCTTCAATTTTATCAAAAAAAAAAAGAAAGAAAAATATGTTTAAATGACATAATATATAATGTGTTATATTATTGTATAAGCTACCGTGACATAATTCATTCAATGTAATTCACATTTTTTTTATGTTGTAATCCCTTTTAAATCAATAATAATACCCTTATAAGTATAATCAATCACATTAATAATGTTTAGGACTTGGAATATTAGGACGTGTACATAGTTGTATAACAAATAAAACGAAAAAAGCGTATGTGACGCCTGGTTTGAAATATCGCCTTTTTTTCTTTAAAACCTTAGGTCCAACCCATTGTCATCGTGGCTATTTGCAAAACAACCCGAACCCATAAAACCCCGCGGACGCGCGTGAAGGGAAACAGAAACGATTCGCAAATCCCTTCATTAAGTCGTCTTGTGTGTCCCCGCATTTGGCAGTTTATAATAGTAATATATTATATCCATGGGTGTTAGTACCTCGAGTGACCTTTTTAACATCTTGAAAGTATGCAGTATCCCGGGCAGTGGTCTGACTTCATTGTGTCATCGCGTATTATTATAGATAGCATACATCGCTACATGCGATGATTTAGGGTCTTACGATCTACTGAAAAAAAGGCAAAAAAATAATATATATATGGTTTCGACGATTTGTTACTATATTGCATCGATAGTCATAACATACAATAGGGGATACTGTTTATATGTGAATTCCACGTGTGACGCAGTAGTAGGTCGACATTACGTATGTGTAATAATGGTCATTGGGTTCTAAATGGACTTTTCCTTTCATTCTGGGTCATTTTTGCGTTATAAATGTATTATAATATTTTCAATATATAGGTATATCTTTAAAAGAAGAAAGGGAAAATATTTCCCTGTTGTGCAATTTAATGGGAATGTCGATAAATCGGAACTAAAACATCGATTTATATTTTATAAACTACTTTAATCCGTTTTAAGATTTATAGTTGTGAAGAAAAAATGTCTCAATGTTATTATATTGTATGCTATATTATGTTTATACTCGTATATTATATAATATAACTATATAACCTACCATTAGGCATTAAGTGACAATACTAACGTATATATAATATATGTCATTTAAACTTAACTCATACACAGAGAATGAACATTAATCTTATTCTCATATAAATATAATATAAATATATATTTCATGGGAATGTAAATATTATACTATAGAGAATATTTACTAAAAATAAAAAATGAGTTTAATATAGCATTGCATTTTTATGAAAATTAAGTTAATGTAAAAGAACAGGTAGGTATTTGAATAGTCGATTTCAAAATTTTAAAACATTTAATAAAAAATAACAATATTATATAATTTATAGTATAATATTAAATATCTATACGGTTATACTATTTATTAAAGGTACATAGGTAATGATGCGGCAATGCAATAATTTATAGTACAAATCAAAAACTAAATAATTATTTTATAATAATATATAATATCTAGGTATGCAAGTAAATTAATTAGATTTGTATTATAAATTTAAAAAATCTGTCGCCGCCAAGACGTCCCTATATTATTATTATTATCGCGTCATTATTATATTATATTATACATCCCGCTGCCGACCGATCACACACACACGCACGCGCATTTTAATGTCATTTATATTATTGTTTAAATTTGTATTTGTGAATTATATAGTTATATAATAGTAAGATTAAGCGCAATCAGCCGCATTTTTATGTCTTCCGTCGGTCCGCGGCGGCCGTGTATTATTTTAATTATGTTAGTCGTTCTTCTCCAGCGTTTCATGCCATAACGCACTTTTTTGTCACGTGCGCTAATCGACGGGTTTATTTTGTTTGCAAAGTTGCAATTTGTGGGCGCGAATCGCCACATTTTTGTTATACTACACGTACGGTTTCGTGTGCGCAAATCGCTACCATTAAACCATTTGTTCATTATTATATCGCAGGCGCGAATCGCCACGGTCTATTATATTATATTTGTGTGGCGCGAATCGCCACATTTCTGTATTATTATATTTCATAGGCGCTAATCGCCACATTTCTGTATTATTATATTTCATAGGCGCTAATCGCCACCTTTCTGTATTATTATATTGTGTACGTGCATCAACCGCCGTAATTTGTGGTTCTTATTAAGACAATAATCTTACCTGTCATTTATTTAAATTTGTGTATAATTTCAATTATTATTTTCGTGCTGTATGTGTCAATTTTATTATATAGCTGTATAGGTAGCGGCTGGCCAGCAATGCTCCACAAATTGTGAGTTTTTATTTATTTATTATTATTATTTATATTTTTACCTATAGTTTTATTATTGAATATTGGTCGCATTAATAAATTATCATCGTTATTTTGGTTGTGCCGAACCGGCAAATATTATTATTATACTATACATATTTTTAACTGTTGGGCCAAAAGGGCCGTAAATTATTATCATAATTATTATTTATTATACTATAACCTTTTACAAAAATTTCTACTGCGTTACCATTTATTTTGAATTACCATATTTTTATCATTTACCTCTTTGTTCTTAGCTATTAGTTGTTACACACGCATACAAATATACACACATACACACACCACCGCACACTAGCACTCTCAGATCTTGCTCGGCGAACCTGTCCACTTTCTGTTGAGTGCTATACATATATACACACATTTTACACAGGTCGGTCGGTGTGTGTGGTACGAAGTATTTCGGTGACCGGGCGCGCGTATTACAATTATACGCACCCGGCCCGCACATTTGGTGACCTCGACGTGATATCATACGACGGTATCGCGATTATTTATTATTATTGTTATCATTGATATCGCAATTTTATAATATACGTGGCTCATTAAATCATACGTAAATTCGATGCAACTTTCTAACTTTGAGCCTTTATTGTATTAGCTCGTGCTTACGTTGTATTTTATTTTAGCGTGCATTTTTAATTATAAGATACATCATATTTGGAGTTAGACTGGTATTATCTGTCTTATAAATTGCTACAATAAAGGTAGCAATGGTTTTAGACGGAGAAACATCGAAACTATTATCGGATCTAAAACGTAAGCGAGGTGTTGTGAAAGCTGCGCTTACACGAACGCTAAAATTTATAGGAAATTTTGATCCAAAGGTTGAAGCACTATCCTTGCTAGAGTTTAGGCAGGAAGAGTTGCCACAAATTAATAGAAAATTCGATGATATTCAAGTAGAGATAGAATTGCTCAGCACTGATGATCCTTCGGAAGAAGAAAGGGAAAGAGAAGAATTTGAAAATAATTATTTTGCTGCACGTTCTCTAATTCAAGAAATCATAAATAAAAATAAACGTCGTAATGCATCAGGTGATGATGCTTCGCTTGATTCAGCGGCGCCGTACCCTCGATCGCGTCTAGCTCCGATCGACTTACCGAAATTCAACGGGAATATCCAAGAATGGGAAGCTTTCTTCGACAGTTTCAAGGTGATGGTACACCAGCAAGACAGCTATTCACCAGCTCATAAATTCCACTACCTACGATCAACGTTAAGTGGACAAGCACTAGACCTAATAAAGTCTCTACCAATGACGGATGCCAACTATGGATTAGCAATACAAAAACTTCAGCAGCGATACGACAACAAGGGTTTAGTAATCCAAACACATATTCGGGAGATTATGAATAGTCCTCGAGTACAGTCTGCCACTGCTCAAGAATTGTCAAGGCTACAATCACATGTCGCCGCGCACTTAGCAGCATTAGAAGCGCTAAGCATGCCTATTAAACATTGGGACGCATGGTTGGTAACTATTCTAGTGGAAAGAATGGACGGAGCATCCAGTCATGAATGGCAACTCCGACAAAGGAATACAGAGTTACCCAAATATAATGAAGTGATGGAATTTTTGGCAAGCCGCAGCATCGCCTTTGAAAGCTCGGAAGCCCTAGCGATTAGGGTAAACGAAACCAACCACTCATCGAAAAGGGCAAGTCAAGGAACCATTAGCAAAAGAATAGCACTGGCGGCGTCATCAGAATCGAAGCGTGATAAGTGTAGCCTGTGTGAAGGATCACACAGGCTATATGCCTGCTTGAAATTTAAGGAACTATCCGTGTCAGATCGATTTAATCATGTGCGTGGGAGGCGTTTATGTTTCAATTGTCTGGCGCCACATCACATGTCTGATACATGTCGGTCTAAGTATTCTTGTATAAAATGTAGACGAGCTCATAATACTCTGCTACACTTTGAAGGGCATGTTCAAGACGTTACGTCTGCAGTTACTGACCCAAAAGATAACGAAGCCGCATTTAACGTCGAAAAGGGTTCTGATGGAGATCAAGTGTCATTATTAGTAAATTACAAGAACAGTCACGTGTTTCTGTCAACCGCGGTTGTACTAGCAGCTGATAAATTTGGTAATGACCGTCAATGTCGGACTATATTGGATAGTGGGTCTCAGGTAAATTTCATATCCAAGAGTCTGTACAACAAGTTGCAACTGCCGACAAGGTGTTCAATTCTGCCAATAAACGGTATTGGATCAAGTCACGTGCAGTCAAGTTCCTGTGTGGAAGTGCAACTCAAGTCAAGAGTGACAAATTTCAGCTTAAATCTATCTTGTTATATATTGCCGGTAATCGTGGACACACTACCCGCAGTAGCCTCCCCAGCGCATGGTTGGAATATACCAGAAGAACTAGTAAAGGGCTTGGCGGATCCGATGTTTTTCGAGGCAGGGTCAGTAGACTTGCTTATTGGGGGAGGCTCGTTCTTCGATCTTTTGGACCCGGAACGAGTTCATTTGGGAGTGGATTCACTGTGCCTGCAAGGTAGCAAATTCGGCTGGATAGTGACAGGTGAAATTGGTGTAATTTCTCTCCCGGGCGTTGCATCGATGGGACAGTTGTTAGAAGAAGATTGGAGAGCGTTGAAGGACAAAGAAGATAATCTATACGGACGGCATTCAAAAACCAATCTCAAGTTGTCGGAAGAGAAGCAGACCGTTGAACATTTCAAGGAGAACACAAAGAGGGAAACGGACGGCCGGTTTATCGTAAGATTGCCATTGAAGCCCTTAGTCGAAGAGCTCGGTGATACGCTGAAAATCGCAACCACCCGTTTTTTAAGTGTAGAAAGGAGGCTAATGCGAGATGAGAAGCTTAAAGGGGAATACACTAGATTTATGGAGGAATACCTTGCTCTTGGGCACATGGAAGAGGTAATTGATGAAGATCAAATACCTAAGCGATCATTTTACCTACCTCACCATGCAGTGATTAAGGAGTCGAGCCTAACCACTAAGGTCCGCGTTGTATTCGATGCTTCTGCAAGGAGTTCGACTGGTGTTACGCTCAATGATGTTTTGATGTGTGGACCAAATGTACAGGAGGATGTCTTCTCCATATTAGCAAGATTCAGGAAGCATCAATACGTGCTAACATCAGACATCGAAAAAATGTTTAGACAGGTAGCAGTTGCTAAAACAGATTGGGATCTCCAGCGAATAGTGTGGAGGGCAAACCCCAGTGGCCCGCTGCGCACGTTCCGACTCACCACCGTAACTTATGGGACAACATCGGCATCATTTCTCGCAACTCAGTGCCTAGTAACCTTAGCGGAAAATGTGAAAGAATCCTACCCTGATACAGCTCAAATAATTGGAAGAGACTTTTACATGGATGACCTCATGACAGGAGCTGACACCGAAGAGGAATGTTTGAAGTCGCAACAAGAGATAAGTGATATTTTGAACTCCGCCAAACTCAAATTGCGAAAATGGTGTTCAAATTCTGTGAGGGTATTAGATAAGATAGACAAGGTTGAGGACGACCCGCTCTTTACCCTAGAGATTAAAGATGGAAGTACTGTGAAGTCTCTGGGTTTAGGTTGGAAACCATTAGTAGATCAGTTTCACTTCAACATCTCCATAGATCCGTCGTTGAACAAATGCACAAAGAGGTCACTATTATCTGATTTGAATCGTGTCTTTGACCCACTTGGATTCTTATGCCCTGTCTTATTAAGAGGAAAAATGTTTTTGCAGCAAATATGGTCGATGAAAATAGATTGGGACACGGAACTTTCTTCTGACATTCTAGGAAGGTGGAAATCATTCATTAGTGACTTACAGGATCTTAAATGTTTATCTATCCCAAGGAAGGTGAAACCGTTGTCAAAGCATCCTCCCGAAATACATGGGTTCTGCGACGCCTCCCAGGAGGCATATGGAGCTTGCATCTATATCAGGACGAGAGATAATCAAGGAAAGTGGAGTTCACAGCTTCTTTGTGCAAAGACAAGAGTGTCACCGCTGAAGGAATGGACCATACCTCGACTAGAGTTAAGTGGCGCCTTGCTGCTAGTGGAATTAGCAAACAAGGTCGCTGAGTCATGGTCTGTTGAACTACATACATTCCAACTGTGGACAGACTCATCAATAGTATTAGGGTGGCTAAATAGTCAAAATACACGGTTAAAAACGTTTGTAGCTAACCGAATCAATCAAATACTAGATTGTACCAACGTTAAACAATGGCACCACATTAGGAGCGAGGATAATCCAGCTGATGTGGCATCAAGGGGATTAAAGCCGACAGAAATATTACATTGCACTAAGTGGTGGAATGGACCTAGTTGGCTCACAACAGAGGAACACAATTGGAAAAATGAAGCTGAATCAATAGTCAAAGAAGAAGACCTGCCTGAGATAAGACCAATTCGTCTTGCGCTAATAACGACCAGCATAACCAGTGATTTGCTGCCCTTATATTCAGATTGGATCAAGCTTGTTCGTGCAATCGCTTGGTTAGGAAAATTCATAGAGTTCAGGCGAGCCAAGAAAACAGGAAGCACGTTACCACGGTACCTTACAGTAACAAATCTCCGCTTAGCAGAACTTAGATTAATAAAGGGAGCGCAAGCCGACGAGTTTGGAATAGACCTTACGAATCTCCTAGCAGGAAGGTCAGTTCGGAAAGGAAGCGTTCTCAGAACCTTGTGCCCGTTTATTAGTGAAGATGGAATAATTTTGGTTGGAGGGCGACTTGAAAATTCTGATATTGCTGAGACTCAAAAGCATCCAATAGTATTACCCTCAAAGCATAAAGTAACAAGATTAATCTTCGAAGATCAACATAGAGCATTGCACCATTGTGAACCCCAAGCTCTTTTGGCCGCTGTCCGACAACGTTATTGGCCACTACGAGGTAGAGTAATGGCACGATCTGTAGCATCTCGCTGCGTCACCTGTATTCGCTCAAGGCCACGATTCGAGAACCCAGTGATGGCACCTTTGCCGAAGAATCGCGTGCAATTTTCAAGACCGTTCACAACAACAGGCGTTGATTTCGCAGGACCCTTGCTGATCCGAAGTGGCATACGTAGAGTAACAGCAATAAAAACTTGGATAGCAGTATTTGTATGTTTCACAACCAGAGCGATTCACCTAGAGGCAGTAGTTGGACTCACAAGCGACGCATTCATGGCATCATTGCGACGCTTTATGTCCAGACGAGGGAAATGTAGGAAGATATATAGTGACAACGGAACTAACTTCGTAGGTGCGCAAAAGGAGTTGTCCAGTTACGTGGAAGGCACTGAAGATCTCATGGCCCGGGAAGGGGTAGAATGGCACTTCAACCCACCATCAGCCCCTCATTTCGGTGGCTTATGGGAGAGCGCCGTAAAGAGTGTAAAAACTCATTTAGTTCGCGTCATCAAGGATACACGGCTCAATCTTGAAGAGCTACAAACGCTATTATGCCAAATTGAAGCGTGCGTCAACTCTCGACCTATGACTCCATTGAATACTGATCCAAGTGAGCCCAATGCCCTGACACCCGCCCACTTCCTAGTAGGCGGTACCTTGTTGTTACCAGCGGAACCCGAGATACCACAAACCGAAGTAGCGCGCTTAAAACGTTGGAAATTTGTACAAGGTCTAATGCAAATATTTTGGAGACGATGGTATAGCGAGTACTTACCACAGCTTCAAGTCAGGGGAAGATGGTTGACCTCAAAAAGGGGAATGGCAATAAATGACGTGGTAATAATAAAGGAAGATTGCACTCCACCGACAAGATGGAAGTTGGGAAGAATAGTCAAGGTGCACCCAGGAGGCGATGGTATCGTTCGTGTAGTGACGTTACGTACTATTACCGGAGTTGAAATGCAAAGGCCTGTCGCTAAGCTATGTCGGCTCCCACTGGAACAAGAAGTTGAAACTTCATAATTTTCAACGGGGGGAGAATGTCGCCGCCAAGACGTCCCTATATTATTATTATTATCGCGTCATTATTATATTATATTATACATCCCGCTGCCGACCGATCACACACACACGCACGCGCATTTTAATGTCATTTATATATTGTTTAAATTTGTATTTGTGAATTATATAGTTATATAATAGTAAGATTAAGCGCAATCAGCCGCATTTTTATGTCTTCCGTCGGTCCGCGGCGGCCGTGTATTATTTTAATTATGTTAGTCGTTCTTCTCCAGCGTTTCATGCCATAACGCACTTTTTTGTCACGTGCGCTAATCGACGGGTTTATTTTGTTTGCAAAGTTGCAATTTGTGGGCGCGAATCGCCACATTTTTGTTATACTACACGTACGGTTTCGTGTGCGCAAATCGCTACCATTAAACCATTTGTTCATTATTATATCGCAGGCGCGAATCGCCACGGTCTATTATATTATATTTGTGTGGCGCGAATCGCCACATTTCTGTATTATTATATTTCATAGGCGCTAATCGCCACATTTCTGTATTATTATATTTCATAGGCGCTAATCGCCACCTTTCTGTATTATTATATTGTGTACGTGCATCAACCGCCGTAATTTGTGGTTCTTATTAAGACAATAATCTTACCTGTCATTTATTTAAATTTGTGTATAATTTCAATTATTATTTTCGTGCTGTATGTGTCAATTTTATTATATAGCTGTATAGGTAGCGGCTGGCCAGCAATGCTCCACAAATTGTGAGTTTTTATTTATTATTATTATTATTTATATTTTTACCTATAGTTTTATTATTGAATATTGGTCGCATTAATAATTATCATCGTTATTTTGGTTGTGCCGAACCGGCAAATATTATTATTATACTATACATATTTTTAACTGTTGGGCCAAAAGGGCCGTAAATTATTATCATAATTATTATTTATTATACTATAACCTTTTACAAAAATTTCTACTGCGTTACCATTTATTTTGAATTACCATATTTTTATCATTTACCTCTTTGTTCTTAGCTATTAGTTGTTACACACGCATACAAATATACACACATACACACACCACCGCACACTAGCACTCTCAGATCTTGCTCGGCGAACCTGTCCACTTTCTGTTGAGTGCTATACATATATACACACATTTTACACAGGTCGGTCGGTGTGTGTGGTACGAAGTATTTCGGTGACCGGGCGCGCGTATTACAATTATACGCACCCGGCCCGCACAAAATCCTCAGGTTTATAATATTATTATGTAGGTATATAGGTACACTCAAATCATGTGCTGCTTGTATATTATCTAAATTACTAAACGAATCGATGATTGCAAAAACATCATGAGTCAATTATTTTAAACTTTTGGATAATTGATAAAAACTGTATAATATAAATAATTTCGAAAAAATAATTTATTTAAGAATAAATACCTACTTATTAAAATATATCATAATATATACTAATTATATAAAACTAAAGACGTTTTTACACTCAACGTATAGAAACACATGACTAGCAGTTATACGTTTTTACTATAATATCTCAATTTCATAAAATATGTAACTTGTGACGTTTCTGCAATCATCGATTTAAATAAAATTCATCATTTAAATGTTTAACTTATTAATATATATTTTTGTTTATTTTTTCGTTATTCATTGTTATTTATTTACATAATACAATTGATTATATACATTTATACTTAATACTTATATACTATAATACTGTAATATGTAATATGTATAAACAACGATTATAGGTACCAACAATTATAATATTATCGAGTCAGTATACTTGGTATAATGATAAATTAATACAGAGATGACGTGATTTGTTACTGCAGTAGGTAAGTCCTGTGAAGGTTATTATTTATTTATAAGACCTTAACAATATATTCGTCGAGGTTTTAACGTTGCAAGGTTTTTGATTAAAAGATAAAAAGTAGTATTTTAGTGTTTACTTTGTCTATAAACAAAATAATTTACATTGTTCTTTTACATGATATATTTAGGCAATTTAATTAGATTATAATACCATATAATACTACAAAAAAAAAAAAAAAAAATGAATTTTTATTCTATTATATATTTTTATTTTATACTAAAATCATAGTATGGATTTTATTGTGTACTGCTATTGAAAATCAAAATAATAATCTGCAGCTCTATAAAACTAAGTCCGCGTAAATAAATTATACTTATCGGTGTACACATATACGTGCAAACTGTGAATATAATATAATATACCTGTGTATATATAATCTATGTCATAATATGTATAATTGTATCTATCGCCTAGGCATCAAAAAACAACGTTCAACACTGCGTGAGATATATGTATATACAATATACATGTGCCTATATTGTATAATATAGGTACTAGAGTGCCTAGATATAATAAATATTAAAATATAATAAATAATAATAATTAATTATTATATTATTATATAAATTATATGTATAATTATTATATTATTATATAATTAATAACATTGTTTAGGCTCTCTAGTATATAGGTATAATGTATAAAGAATGTGTGAACAATAATTATATATTTATATATTATGCCATGGTGATTACTACGAATTTTAATATTGTGAATAGCGATACAATCTATTTTTTGGTGATTGTGAGGGGCCTTATGTTAATCTTTACTCCTCACTAAAAATTAGCCCAACACATTATTTATCAGAGCCTACAGCACTGCAGTGATAGCAGTATAGAAATCAATATTTCAAATCACCTATATGATAATTAATGCATAATATATTGCACTAAAATAAATAACACAATAATGACTATTGTATACAAAAATAAAAATTTTACGTTCAGAAAATATAATATATTTATTGTCAGGTGTGGATCGGGGTGCTAGGTATACATACTCGTAAGTAGTTAAAAACAAAAAAACAAAACATCACTAAATTTTTTTTCAAAAAACATACAATTTTAATTTTAATACACGTAGTCGGATAGTAAATTATAAGTTTAATATTATATAGGTAATATTTGATATTGATATATTAACAAATTTATTTATATTTTACAATATTGTTATAACTTAAAGGAATATTATGTATAGTATACACCTATGAACTATATCAATTATTATATAAATAAATATATAACATAGAAAACGTCCAAACTGGAGGGGGCTCCCCAGCTTATGTCTCCGAGTATCCCTCTCGGATCCGGTCCTGTATATTATTATATATTACAGGTACATACTTGTTAATACATTAGGTATATATAGGTAATATACCTACATAATATAGCGTAGAGTGAATACTCGCGACTTGCATGATATTATATCAAAACGGCGGTATGAATGTATAATGAACGTAAAAACGGTTTGCAGGGGTTGTACTCGCGTATACGGAAAATAAAAAAAAAAAAAAATAATTCGCGTCCGATATATATTTACGCTCACGTAAACATTTACAATGCGTACATAATGTATAAATACACACGCGGCGGCGTTACAACTGTGTGACGTGCTCGCATGTGTGTGTACGAGCGTAAAACGGGTAATGCGATGATGGCGGCAATGGTGTGTTTGTGTGTCTGTGTGTGTGTATGTGTGTATGTGTGTGTGTGTGTATGTGTGTGTATATGTGTGTGTGTGTCTATGTTTATGTGTCTGTGTGTGTGCGTGTATGTGTGTATTTGTGTGTGTGTATGTGTGTGTTTGTGTGTGTGTGTGTGTGTGTGTGTTTATGTGTTTGTGTGTATTTGTGTGTGTGTGTGTGTGTGTCTCGTACACATTATATTATACACACACATACACATGTATACAACGTAATATATTAACGTGCTGCGCGTGTGTGTGTTTGTGCGTATTGTAATAGTCGTTGTCGTCGTCGTCGTCGCCGCCGCCGCCGTTCGCATCATAGCCGTCCGGCGGCGGAGGGGTCGCGCGCGGCGGCCTCGGCGGCGAGACGGGCACGGGCGCTCGAGGGGCGACCGGCCGCGCGCGAGTGCGGCGGGGAGGTACACATTCGGTGTTTGCGATGTGCATTTGACAGTTAATTCTGTGCGTCTGGAAAAGATTAATGATTGTCGTTTGATATATACGTCGTGTGTGTGTAGGTAGGCTCGCGCGCGCGCGCCGCGCACACACACGCACGTACGAACACGTACGTATATGCATATATACGCGCACACATACGTACGCGTTGCGCGCTTTGGTGTTAAACACAACGGCGGCGGCGGCGGCGGCGGCGGCGGCGGCGGCAAACACGAACGTTACAAACGGAATAACAATAATAATAGTAGTAAAAAAAAAAAAAATAAATAAATAAATAAATACAAAAAACGAAGGGCCGACGAGAGAAAAAAAATAAAGAATAATATAAGAAAATACGGTCGTCGTCGTCGTCGTCGTCGTGAGAGCGTATTAGAGAGAGCGACGTTTGACTACGCATATATATACGCACTATACATATATATATAAATATTATAAAGTGTTTATGTGTGACGCCCGCCCAAGTTTGAATTAGGTATATTATTATTTAAGTTTATAATTAACACACACTCGCGCACTGCATTTATACATTTTAATGTATAATATAGGTATACTAACCTATCCTATACCACTATCCACCACAATCTATAAGAGATAAGTGATGATGTCGTAATGGAGGGCGAAAAAGCGACGTCGAGTTGGAACAATTGTATTTAATAACATGCAAGCGGCAAAAGAAAAACTAAAAAAAAAAAAATGTTTCTCCGTTAATAATTTATATGTTGTTTACAAAATAGATAGTAAAATAATAGTAAGTACGCTACCTTCATCGTGTCACCGTGTGACCAACTGTAATAAAGGTACAAACCTTGACTTAAATATTACGGTTATAAATTATATATGAGCAAAATATGTATGTAGGTATTTGTAAATATATATATGTATTACTTATGTATCAATGTATCTCATCAGCGATGGCCTATTGTACACATTATATAGGTAGATAGGTATAGCCCGATTTATATAGGTAGGTACATAAAATAATATATGAATTAAAATGTATGTTATATATACAATAGATGACTCTGCACTGTGTTTTATATAGTTTTCCAAAAACTCAATACGGTAAACTATACATAATTACTTTTTAACATTATATATTAAAACAATATGCATTATATAATATCTTCGAGGAGTGAGGACATTCGTGTGCAAGCGATTTATCTTGGTATGTTAGTAATGTACGCAGAATTTAAAATTAGTCATCTACATACAAATACCTATATTTATTCCATACCTTATTTTCATACTTAAAATTGAAAATAATGCAGTTACTTGCAAACTGTACAAATGTTTAGGTACAATAAACATTTTTAATATCTATTAAAAGCTTCGATAAAGTGTTTATTAGGAGTTAATTGATGGTCATCATACTTCTATGAGATAACGATATAAAAGTTCAGATTTAGTCCCGTGCATTTTTCGATGTATTTTCATTTTAAGATGTGACCAAAATCCAAATCACATTCTACTATCTGAGTGTTAGTTCCTGTTTGTAAATCACCAAGATTTTTAAGCGATTTACTGTCAAACGATCAAAGCCATGATTTTATAAAATCTTATATGATTCTGCTCATACCTATAACATAATTGTTCTTCTGCAGTGTTCTTGGGCATTGGGAGTACTTCTTTTTCAATTATTGGGAAAAGTGTAACGTCGATAGTAGGTATACACTAAACACGACGAACACAACAAAATAACTGTCTATCATCAACTATACTTAATAAATAGCTGTAAATCACCTGCTACACGAATACCTTTACGAACACGCGATGTCATCAATAGATGGAGATATGATCTTGGACTTAAAATATTTGAATATTAATTATTTGAGACACGCGATATAGAAAAATCAATTTATGTATACTGTACATATTCAATATGGTATATTATAAAATGTACGTACCTATTAAAAAAAAAAATAGGAAAAGTTAAGTTTTGACCTACCTGAAGTATCAATTAGATCCAATTTGATACCAGAAATCACCTCCAAAGTTGAAAGTCGAATAATTTTTTGTCCTAAAAATGAAGATAAATAAAAAACTAAAGGTACATTATTGTAAAATCAATACATTCATTAGGTATTTCGATCAGTATCTAAAAAAAAAATATATAAATATATCTCAAAGAGATTCAAAATATTTTGAATAAAATAATAATTATCATAAGCAGAGATTTGATTTAATTTTAGGGGGGGGGGCTTAAACCGTTCTTTGCAAAATAATTCGTGGGGGCTTTGGCCCTCACACGCCCTCACTAATAACAATATTACTTTCAATAAACATTAACTAGGTACTATTAATTACCAACTTAAAAGAAAAACTACTTAACACACATTACTAACTACATCTTATATTATATACTTTGAAAAAAATAATTTAAAATAGGTACAACAAATATTTTATTATTTTAGTATAATAAACCTATTATTTTGATTAGCAAATATCTGCTACATCAATAACGTTCCCAATATTGATATTGATATATTTTTCAATGTATCTTATTGAACTGTTATTAAATTTTCTTGCAGCATAAGTATAAGTATACGTACTACGTAGCCGTATTAATTGTTGCCCTAAGGTAATAATAAATTATTATAATAACAATACATTTCGGGGGAAAAACCAATATTTTGTGAGGTTCTAAGATGTTGGCAATTATTGTAAAATAAGTCCGACGTCCGGCATGCCACGTGACTTTGATAAGTATTCAATCATTTTAGGGGTCTTTCGATCTTTTTTTGGGGGAGGAGCTAAACCCCCTCGCACTTCCCCAATCTACGCCTGTATTTATTATATTAAATAAATTGTATACCTTGTATTGATAATGCTTGTATAAATATTTGGTAACAATTTCAAGTACGAGTAGGTACCTATATAGTAGGTACATTCAGTGACGTATTTTCATTTTTTTTCGGATATGGGACGCTAAAACATAGTTTACGTAAGAATAGTTTTTATTCTAAAAAAATAAGTAATTAAACTTAGGCACTAAATCAGTGTTTCCGAAACTAGAAGGGGGGGGGGGTGAAAAAATTGCTAGGGAGGCGCGACCAATCATTACGTAGTAAAATTGTATTCATTAAATTATTTTTATTTTAAAATGTAGGGAAAAATTGTAAAATTATTTTAGGAATTATAGGTATTTTTTTGAAAACATAGGATAGAAGAAGTTAGGAACCACTGCACTACTAAGTTTATAATATAACAATAAACATATCTTGTAAATAAACATTAAGTTGCTGACTTGCTGTGGTTATTTGTTTTTGAATTATAACAAAATAAAAAAATAATTTATCTAGTCAAAAACTGGGTTTTCACTTAACTTTTTGTTTGTTTTTCTTATTATAAAAAAAGTAGAAGAATTTTTTAATTTTAACTTCTCTTAAGTACCAACTAAGGCCAATTTAATATCTAAAACGACCAAATCTACTCTCATAGTTGTAAATAGAAGCGTTTTAACGATTAATTATAGTGTAAATAGTCGCAAATACAAAAAAACAACATTGTTAATTAATTAATAACTATTATTCATAACTATATCATCAAAGTTCGAATCGAACTGTTCGATGTATTTACGTTTAATAATAGTTTTTTTAAAATTCAGTTTGTATTTTATTAATTATTACTACCTTATCAATGTACATCTATGTGACTATGTATATTTATAAAAACATGAAAAAGTATTTTATTAAAAATTAAAATGTATAAATTAATTTATAACACATCGAATGTTTTCTATTATTCAGTAGACATAATAAGTAGGTAATAACTAACATTTAACAGTTTATACTGTAGTAAAAAATAATTTGTATTTCTTACCAATTGAATAAGATTATTTAAAAATTTGGTTTCTAGCGATTGTCATGACAAATAATGCGATAATTTCCATTACAAGATTTTACTCCATTTTTCGTTTAAAACATTTTAATTATTTTGATCGAGTGATCTCTCAATAATAGCAATATTTCAATTGATATCTTGATTATGAAAATTTCTCGATTACTAATCATTCGATTATACCCATCACTACTAATTGTGGTAGGTATCTATTAAATTATATTTGTTAATCATTTTATCTTAAAAAAAAATGATAACTCATGTCAGCTTACAATAAATTCGTTTTCACGAAGGTTAGGTTAGGCACTTAGGTTACGAAGGTAAAATGGTTTACTAAGTATCATTTTGGCGATGATTTTATGTCTCAGCGGCTTACTAAAATGTTTGCTCCTATCACTAATTTACTTTTTCAACATAAGATAATAGTACAGATAATAGGTACATTTTTAATACAAAACTTTTTGAATCGTTTTATCCTTTAGCTTTATATAAATGTCAAATATTCTATCAGTATCATCTGCATACTATTTGCCTTCATCTCCTCCATGATAACTTATTAGTTATTCTTATTAAAAATGTATTTTATTTTAATCTGTATCAATTTTCATAATTTTGATCTAAAAAATAATACTAACTTCAGGGTGTCTGGGTGAACAAAATAATATTATTTCACTCTTATTAAAATACCAGATGATGTACATGAATCCCTCTGCACACCCGAAATCACACTTAAGCGAACAATAAACAATGATGTAACAGCTACAGCAACAGTAGCTATAAGAGCCTTTAATATCACAATAGTATAATAATATTATGATCAATGATCATAATACCGATAATAATATATCATAATGATAGTATCTAAAGCGCTCTCTAGCGCTGAACGCATAACGAGTTTAGTTGTATAACTATGTCGCAGATGTCGTTTTAATGTTGGGATGTCGGTCGATTTTCAACAAAAAAGTAGGTATTATTTTGTCGAGTATTTATTTATCTTATTGAGATATTATAGTTCATGTCGTGCCTACTACGTAGTACCTTTGAACTACCAAGTAATACCGTTATCGAGACGTAAAATCGACATAGGTAGGTTGTAATATTATTGTACACTATGAAAATACCATATAATCATTTTTTTTAGATTCAAAATCATAAAATTGTTCACAACTTAATCATGAACTGTATTGTTCAGAAGTAAGACCATAAGACTGATCTTTAACATCTTTTTTCTGCCCAAGAATAAAATTATTTGGTGTAGTTATTGAAGTACTAGTACAGTTGTGATTAAAAAAGGAACACTCAAAGGAAAATTTTTTTACATCTGAAACATCTAACGAAACTTGTACTCCTACATGATTTACAATATCATTTGATTTACATTGGTTGGTATCAGCAATATATTCAACACTAGTAGACTTTCTTGTTATTGTTCCCCTATAAATTATTACATTATCATGGTATTTCATGAGTTTAGTATGTCTATAAATGTGTCAAAACTCTGGTTTGGAATTTTAATTTGGGCAGGTAATTCAAAACGTTACCATTTTACCAATATAACTAATAATAGTATAAATAATAATCGGCAAATAATAAATACCAGTATAAGAGTTTATACGGGTTATTACTAGATGGAACATTATTTTTTACATTTAATGTTTGTCTTCTATCATGGCCGGTGATAAGGTCAATAAGTGATGATAAGGTTAATCGCGCCAAAATGTTATCTACATGATTTAAAGATACTGTCAATTTGGAAACTGAAATTCGTTTAGGTATTTAAACGATCAACAGCATTGTTATAAAGTAATAAAGTCAATTGTGAAAAGTGGATGGATTGGTTAATAATGTCTGGAACCAGCTGAGAAGCTATAATTTGTAATGTATTGTCGTATACGCCGATTACTCGGACGTATACCAAAATAAAGTTAAACACAAAATAACGCAAAAGAACTTTATTTAAACACGACGTCCGGTGGTGATCGAGTCACACGATCACCACCACTGACTCCCTTTGCTGTCTTAGCCATCTCTCTTATATATTACACTTACAATCGAATTACTATCGATTGTTTTACATTTTTCTATTACTACGTTAAATTTACAGTTTATAGACATTATGATTATTATGTAATTGTTATTTTAACCGATTAATAAATTATTAAACAAATTTATTTACATTTCTTATTATTATATCTTGCTTACTATGCTAACTGTAATATAAAGTTTACTGACACTGAATTGCACAATTGTTATTTTAACCTATTTGTGTGAATAATTAAGTATTGCTTAACTTATTGAATTTTACTTATTATCTATAGTTTTTCTTAACTTATTTCTTACGTACTATAACATCTCTTATAAAATATTCATACATATAATACAACAGTATTTAAAGCTTTAAAATCACCCGTGGTCATTTCTGTGACGATATGTTCATATGAAAAATCATTTTCGAAATTAAATATAACAAAAACTAAATTTAGAAGTGCCATGTTGCAAGAACGTTATTTACATATAAAGATAAATACAACCTTTTGAGTTTTGACTACGTTCATAAAACAGAAATTACTAACTAGCAAACAATGTAGAGTGTAGACCTCTTTGATGAAGTTATTGAAATCTTATGAATCTAATGAAAACATTATGGTCAGTTGAGCGACGCTTTAAGCTTTAAAATTATATAGCAATATAGATTATGAAATCAACTTCAAACTTCTAAAATTCATATTATTATTTTTAATAATTTAAAAAATAAAATGTACCAGATTTAGTTAAAAAAAAAACATTGTTTTCGATAATATTACTAGTCTTAAAGTTTGGACAAGATACTATTAATATTTTATTTAGAGGATTTCCTGTCCTCTTATTGTGATCTTGCCAAGAGGGTCTATACTACCACTTATGATCCATATAATTATTTAGACTTATAAGTTATAAATTATAGCTTTCTATATACAGAATAATTTATCAAGCATGCCTCCTTCAATTTTTTTCAAAAATCATTAAAATTAAAATTCTTAGGATTTTAAAGTATACATATACATAATATAAAACAGGACCATATTATTAAAAATTAATATTTTTTATGCTATTAGAATTGTAAGTAGTATATCAATTTCTTTTTATAAATGAAGCTAACCCTAACCTAGCCCTTTAGAGTTTAGATTCTGAACGATGTGAAGAATGTATTAATTTTATAATGATACGTTTTAATATTTTTAAAATTACTATTTGGTAATTTTGTTTAGTACCTATTCGTTTAGGATAGTTTTTCATTATATACCTACAATTATCTATTATTTAATTCAAATTTAATGCTTCCATCCGATACCTATTCAATGATAAAGATACAAGGTTAGATACTTAATGGCTAACTTGATAGCTTTAAATATATATATATTTTAATTATTTTTAATTTTGTAAAAAAGTTCAATAAATGTAACTTTAATTATTCAGAAATATATTTTAACTTTTTACTGTTAATTGTTATATACCTAGATTAAAAAATCATTATTTTTACTCGTTTCATTTTTTTTTTTTTTTTTTTTTATTAACATTAATAAAAATGTTTACATTTTGTACTAAGTTTTATTTATACTATAAAACTCGACAACAAAATTAAAAAAATATACTTAAGTCTTTTTAGAACATTAAATAAATACAAAATCACAGAATGTCTTATGTCTTATTATGTTAATAAGTTGTCAATTACTATGATATTATTAGCATTTTCGTTGAATATGTATGCCATGTGCGTGCAGCGTTCTACATTTTACTATGCAATATTATATTGTATATTATAAATTATTATTGTTTAGTTTTAAACTGATATTATACATAAAAGTTAAAAAATTTACTTATTTTGGTTGATATACCTAATAGGAGTATTTTTTTTTTTTTTGTTGAGGGAGGGGGGATCTAAGATCTGTTGCAATATTCAATTTTTTTATTATTTTATAATATAATGTATGTACCTAATTATTATGATATACCTATATGACTACGTATCGGTCGATCGTACTCGTACACCGGTGGTACACGCACGGCTGCACCGACCTGACAGCTGCACCGGAAAATATCACCGCAACGAAAGTCTAACGGTGACTTGTACCTAGGCCACCTACGCTCGCGTGCGTGAATGTCGGCACGCGTGGTGATACAGCTGAGTCGTATCTATTCTTACAATCATTTATATTTTACAAAGCATTTAAACAACGGCGCTCACGTGGTTGTTGGCTTATTCTTAATACAGGGTGATTATTTTATTTGGAAACAATAATTAATACATTACCTATGAAGAAAATCATTACATTTTTTTTGTTTTTAAACATTTACGAGTCATTAAATAACAATTTGTTTCATTATTACCAATGGTAGTTTACCATTTGTTTAACGTATTTAATTTTTTGAATGTCAGAGTACATTTTTAATTTCATATTCCAAAACAGAAAATTTTCCTGAGAATTTCATAATAGGTACTAATTAAAATAAATAATATTATATATATATAAATATTATTTATTATTATAAAAAATGTTTGTCACTAATTTGCATATTATATTAACTTTAACTTCAGTTAGTGTTAGATTATTGTGTATACCTATTTGTTGGTATATCTTTGAAAAATATTTTATTTTGAAATATAGAATGAAAAATGTTTGCTGTGATTCGAAAAAGCAAAAAAAGCGGGTAAGTGGGTACTGCTCTGCTGTACATTAGGTGCCGTGTGGATCACTATTATATAGTATATAGAAGTGTTAAATTTGAATCCAATGATAGGTATTGTTGTGGTATATTGTAGACAGTCGTCTAAATAATATTATTTAATATAATACATGGGGAAATATTAAAAAATTATTAACATAGGAAAAATCGGTGAAGCAAAATGTGCTGAGGCAACAAGAAGATTTTGTACATAACACTGCTGTACGCGCAAGTACGGGCAGGCCCGTTGTCGTTGATTGAGTCGGCGAGAGCGTAGGCACGACGATTGTACGTGTGAAACGATACAGTATTTTTCATTGTTTTATTTTATGTTTGTTTTTAATTTAATAAAAGTGTTTCCGACCTGAACAACCCGAGTTGAATATTATTTTAGTCATTTTACGTTCTTACCTTTGTGTAGGAAACAGCGCTGGGATATACGTAGTACGTACCACGGTATATATTGTAATCTTTGAGTTATTTCCGCCGAATAGGAACTTACAATCGACAAGCGCATACCATCGTACCTTACAAGTTAACAGTGCCATTCTAATTAATTTTAGAGAGTGATAATAGTGTGTACTTGAAGAGTAGTACATGGACTGACTTCATTGCTTCATGCACTACTTTCTTATTCATCGACAATGCTCGGACATGACTCTGCAGTCCGTACAGGTTTGTATTTGGAACGGACTTGGTGACAGGGATGCTACATCCCTCATTACGGGTTTGTTATGGACAATGTATGTTTGAAAAGGTTTAATGTATGTGAAGTTATATTGTGTTTGCGTGTGCGTGCGTGTGTGTGTGTGTGAAACATTTCTATGTATAACGTATGGTTTAGCGAGGCGTTTATTCGTAAATGAATATAATACCAATATGTTAACTGTATATAGGTAATATATGTATATATGTATATACATATGTATATAATATGTAATATATAGGTATATAATATGTATGTGTACTGCGTTTAGTACGTATGTGATGGTAAATATGTTATGTGTGTGCGTGTGTGTGTGTGTGTAAATAAAAGGGGTGGAAATATAATTGATTGAAAAGGGGAAAAATATTTGACGGCCAAGTGTCCTATTTAGTTGAAATCAGAATATTATATATATTATTTTTCTTAAAAAGGTGGGGGTTAATGTATTTGAAGGGGAAGGCATAAAATATACTTCGGTTACGTGTAGGATCTGGCGGTGGTTGTGAATCCGTGTTGGGTTTATGTGTGTTGTGGATTGCCTATAATGAGTAATTAATACAAGTTTGGGAGGTACATGTGTAGTTGTTGCCTATACAGAAGTGCTATCCTTTTTACATGTAAATTTTAGGGGAGGTGCTCCAAAACTCTCATTTTACATCTACTCCTATTTATTGTACACTAATTCATTATGTAAGTATAACGATTTTACCAATGTCGTTCTAATATTCTACAACAATTACATTGGTACCTATAGGTATTTTAGTAATTATAATGTATGTATAAATTATAATAATATGCATCCTACCACGTCTAATGTAAAACACAATAATGTAAATATGTCGTTTGAAAATTATTTATTATTATAGTCACGATTGACCATAGTGACGCATAACAAACATCAATATTATCATAACATAATCTATTATGTAAAGATTCAAAGGATTTATAAATTTATGACTTTGCGGGGCTTATACAATATTTGCTTGTTATCCCGTATTACTAAAACGTTTTTAATCCATCGTTAGGTATATTGTTTTATACCACCTGCACCCTGCACCCTAAAAATGATCTCTAATCAGTGATCAGTAATCACTATAGTATAGCAAAACACAAGGTAGGTTATACATGCCATTAACACACTATTATACTGGTCAAAGATAAATATTTATATTAATATTTATATATATTTGCAATGTCCCCCATAAAAATGCTGTTGTATTTACCCCACTTGAGTTGCATGTTTGTCATCACTATTATACCTTATTTATTATTATCAAGTTTAACATTGTACATTATTATATATTAATTTATTATCATTACGATTCTCTATTATTCCGTAGACAATACCTAATATCTAACGTGGTTGGTTTATAGAAGTGGTTAGGATATAATATACATTTTATTCACGAGTACTTAAATTTTTCATACCGACAAGTGTTGACAAGCGTTGACAAGTGTATCTTTTTATTCTCAATATTGTGTGTTTAATGTTTATGTAAAAATGTTATCCTGCAGACTGTAGCGATAGGTGTAAATATAAAATTTTGGTAGCAAGTTTTGCGGTGTATGTCAAATGTCAGATATCACTTTGAATTACTATTAATCAAAAAAAAAAACAATCTCTTTAAGCGATACACACAAAGTAATAAAAGAGAACATAATATTATGTAATATGTATAGTAGTATATAAATAGTAATAATAATATCATATTGATATTATGATTGATATAATAATATACATTTTCGATAATTTTATGATGTATCAATTTAAACTGAAATACCAAATAAAGCTTTTTATATTATTCATTTATACTATATTAATTGGCTTACGATTCACTGTATTTCTGCATTTCAATTGTTTGAATGACAGATTTTTTTGTTATTTTTATAATAATTTTATAAATAAAACGATAGAAATTAGGTAATCCCTATGCTATACAGTTGGTTTCGACTTAAACCGTAGTGTTGTAAATATATGATATATGACATTAGCTCTGACCAGGAGCTATCTACGCCAGACGGCTTAACAGCAGCACTACCTAATTAGTAACTTAGTATAAACATTTTAATAATACTAAAAAACTTAAAAATCACTCACATTTTTACATAGGGCCATTAATATTAAAAAAATTATCTATTATAATGATGTTCAGTAAAAAAGGAAATTTCTCATTTGAACCACAGATGTTTGTATCACAACAGAACACTTCTTCAGTACAGTGAAAAAATCTCAAAAATTTTAAAATATGGTGTTGTATATATAAAAAAAAAATTAGAATTTGTATGAATTGTATAATAATATATAAGGTAACCAATTAGAGATGAGCACTGAGCATGCATTAATAAATCACCTTGTTAATATTAATATTAATAGGTATTTTTGCTATTATTAATATTTTAGGGGCGTACAGTTTTCTACTAAAAAAATGTAATACCCCCCACCCTCATGGAAAATTCCTAATTACGCATTGTACATATTTTTATATATATCAAACTATAATATTGTTTTAATGTTTATTATAATGTTGTTATAATATTATCTTTATTTATTTTTATTATCGTATTATCTTTAATTTTATATCTAATATAATAATTGATAATAGAATAGTAAATAGATAGTATGAATGTACTACGATGAGTATAAATGATAATGATACATTTGATGTCAGCTATCAGTAACCACTGAGTTGCAGTTAGAATCGTATACATAATATATATTTAATACATCTCAAAAAAACAATTTAATATAGTTAAGAATTTATGTATACATTTTAACTATCAATTCATAGTAGACTGCATGTTAATTAATAATTGCATACTTTTAATACGATTTTTCATGTATGAATATCTTTTTATTTTAATAATTCATATTTTAATTATGAGTTTCTAATAAGAGTATAGGTAAATTAGGGCCAAATTTGAAATGAATGAATACTGAATAGGATAAAAATAAATTCGAATACCGCATTACAAAATCTTATGATTAAATAAATATATCTTATTCAAAAAATTATATTTTAAAATATAATTTTTTTTCTATAAGTTACGAATTGTTGTTATACATATAATCCATATAGGTAAGTTAGGTACCTATAATAACAACTTTCATTTTAGGATATTTTTTATCAAGTTGCAAGTCTTTTTTAAATTATTGTTAACCAAATAAAAACACCCAAAAATAAAAGTTAAATATTAAGGTATTAAATCAGTCTATTAATATCATTTAGGTATAATTAAAAGTAAATACTAAATATAGGATATCGATAAATACAACTATCACTTTACAAAATATTATAATTAATCATATTTTTCTAATTCAAAAAATTATACACTAACTTGTAAACAATATAATGTATAATAATACAAACTTTCATTTTAGGATATTTTTCATCAAGTCGCAATTATGTAAATTACTGCTCACCTCATGAAAAGCACCCAAAAATAAAAGTAACATATTTTGTTATGATATATAATTAATGTTAATTACGAGTAAATACTTAGTAAGATAAATACAAATTTAAACATCACTTGATTAAACTTTAAGATTTATTAAACACATTGTTTCTTATAACAAATTTACATATAACAATTTAATAATACAATTTAAATTATTTTTTCTTATAGGTACGAAGTATTTATAACATTATCGTCAAGTTGGTTTTTTTTATAAAAATCTTAGAACAATTTGGTAGTATTCATTTTTTTAAATGTTTGAAATTAAACGTTGAAATATAATATAGGTATGTAGTTATAATTATTGTTTGTATATTTCAGTCATAAAAAAGTACATAACATAATTTGTTTTATGTTGATGATCAGTGCTTATAAATATTTATATATATATGATATATATATGTATAATAAGTACAAAATAAATGTATAATATGATATAATATAATATATATATATTTAACAACTAAGCTGCCGTCGGGGCCACCACACATGGACGATAAAAATTCTGGTCGTAAGGAATATGCACCACACAAACCTCTCTAGAACCGAATTTGTCGCCGTTTTTCAAACAAATTCGGATCTACAGGGTAGATGTAGAGCATCACTACACCGAAGACGGACGGTTTCCATAACCACCGTGTGATGATGATGAAGATTGGTGGCCCTCTGTACAATTACCACTCGACCAAATGGTACTCTGAAACAATACGAAAGAAGAAACAAAAAAGGTTAACTATATTTTGTGAAAGATAAAGTATAATAAAAAAATGAAATAAAAGTACCTAACATCAAACTATTTCGAAAAAAAAATAAAAAAAAGTAACGGCGGTGACTGGTGTATTTATATCGTATTTATATATATATATTGTGTGTACGCGGATAGTATTCGCACACAAGCTTTATGCTGTCTGTCCGTGATTTCATCGCGTTAGTCATCGTCATTGTCCCCCCCTTTTTACACATGACCGCGATGTGTCAACGAACTCTCTCCCTTCACCCTGCATTACACACGCAAAATAAAAAGGGTCGCCGCTTACATGCAGAAGGGTCCGCAATTTTTTTTTTTTTTTTTTAATCTCGTTTTCTCGTCATATTATTTTATTTTTCTCTTTCACACAACGACAACGAAAACGACAATTACTATTCGCTTACTCTCTCTTGCAACGATAAATCGTTTGTAGAGAAATAAAAACAAAAAACACGACACACGCGTAAGTACAATATATTATATATACGCGACACACCCCTACGCCCCCGTACTCCACTCCGCCACTACCGAAAAGGGTGAATCGTGCGTTCGCGATCAATACTCGATGGTGATGAGGAACGGAGGTGTTGCGAGGCGTTGGCGTCGACGGCGACGGCGTCGGGCACGAGCGCCGCTGAATGCAAATTACTCAGCGCCGGGCGAGTGTACTCCGCCACCACCACCCAATACGATCCCACTTCACCCACCTGCCATGACCAAGCCGCTGACCGCCCTAACTGCAGCCCCTCTCCCGCGACGCGCCTAATCTCCGTGAACGCACGCTATCCGTACGTTTATTAACCGCCACCCGGTTTCCGTTATGTATAATAAGTATTTGAATAATAATAATAATAATAATAATAAAAAAATGATTAAACCCTCGTTTTCGTACATGGATATTAATGCATTTATATATATATATGTAATATGTATACTATAACTATATATATATATCTATTATAATAACCATTTGCACCCGATTCGTACAATTTTATTATAATAGTATTGAGTATGTAATAGGTATGTGAACTCTATAATAGTATACTTTACACGTTTAATTTGAATAATTTTTATTTTATGTATGCGAGATTAATATTATATTTATTGAATAAAATATAAGTTTTAAATTAAGTTAAACGTTAAAAAAAAATAAAAATAAAAATAAAATGTTTTTTTCTTGACGTTTAAATTCTATGTAAGTAATAATGTAAAGTATATATTATTTCCATAAAAATAAACTATACCAGTACTAGCGTACAATATTTTATATAACATATTATTATCGTAAAAAAATATAATAGAACGTTAAGTTAGGTAAATATGTATATTAAAAAAATAAATAAATGGATAAAAGAATAAAAATATTATTGAAATTATTTAAATAAAATAA
The DNA here is from genome assembly GCF_020184175.1 of Aphis gossypii. Taxonomy (NCBI): domain Eukaryota; kingdom Metazoa; phylum Arthropoda; class Insecta; order Hemiptera; family Aphididae; genus Aphis; species Aphis gossypii. The sequence continues at coordinate 53,459,574 of NC_065530.1, read as the reverse complement.
AAAGTTTGAAAAGTGTTCATGCTTACCATACAGTCGTGTAGTACGACCGGACAGTAGCAGCGGTGACGTCAGTAGCGGTGGAGTGTCCCGCTCGGTGAGTGAGTCATCATTGGTGACGACAAGAGCAATGCGAGAGAGGACCTGCTCGCTGGCTGTCGCTGACCAGAATGAAGAGAGTGAACAGTCGTGTTGTCTGCCTAGAGTCTGCCGTCGGAGTATCGCACGTCGGGCGTTGGTTTTTCGGGGTTGCTCGGTGGTCCCGGCTCGTCGGGCTGTATCGATCGGGGCGGCGGCGCGCCCTTTTCTCGGACCAGGACGTGCGTGGAGGTAGGGTGATTTTCGAACAGTGCGCTGCCTGGTGGCCACGAGTAGAGGTCACACGCAGACTCCCAGTGTACACATCTTCCTGCAATCGGCGACCCTTCCGAAATCATCCCTCCGAATTTCACCCCGCCAAATAACCCTCGTCGACGCCGCGGTCTTTGCCGTATTTCGTCCACTACATACTTCGTCCTGCTCAGCTAACCACCGCTGCTACCGGCTCAGCCGCTACGCACCGCTCGAACGCTCGGTCGCTCACCCTCCGACCGCCACAATGCTCTGCTCGACCACTCCGCCGTTGCGATCATCTGACCCTCCTCGCGCGTGTATTTATGCAAAGCTCGTAAATTACTTCTTCTTCTTCTCCCCCTCTTCCATTTCTTGCGCCCTTTATACTACCACTATACTCCTTCTCCTTCTCATCCTATTCCCTCCCTCCTCTTTCTCCTCTCGTCCATAGTTCCTACCTCTCTCGAGCCAACTGCCGCGTATATCCTACACTTTAACCCCTCGCGCACACGATCTGCTCTTTTCGACCCTCTTCCACTAGCTGCTATAGCAGCTCCCCTAAACAGACACACACAAACTTTACTATATGTATATAATGTTTATTTATATATATATATATATACATGGAGCTCTCGGCAACGACTACAATATAGATAGGTGGGTGGGAGGTAATGAAATTTGGTGTCGTTGTGGTGGTGGTCGGGTAGTAGTATTTTTGAGAGAGAGTTTCTCTCAGGGGGCGTCCTCATCCACGGTAACGGGTGCTAAAAAAAGGGAAATTTCATATAATATATATTTATATATATATATATATATTATACACGCAGTCTTTGCCTTTGTGTTGTTTTTTGTTGGCTCGCTAATTGCCTTGATGTAATCAAGAACCTGAAAGCGACCTTTAATGCCACCGTGATGTGCTCTGCAGAGTTGGATAAGATCGTCTCGTACATTATTATATTATGTGGTGTTTTTTCTCCTTCATATTTTTGTTCCTTATTCTGATGCTTTTTACAAGTATGGTTTAATATACCTATATAATAATAAGAAGAAGAATAATGTGTTTAATGTAATATTTTGATTATTATAAAAAAATATTAGACATGGCGGTATAAATAAAAATAAGAAGACTAACAAGTTTAATACATAAATATATTATTTTAACAAGAATAATGTGAAACGACTGCTGAGAAGAGGATAATATTAAATTAATGACTCGTGTACTATTTAATAATACAAAATACTATTATGTATAATATAAAGGCGTTGAAAATGATTTCAAAGTACCTACTATTGCGATAGTGGAAAGGTGCATTTGATTGTCATGAAAATCGTAATCAGAGACCATTGTGGAATATGAGAATCTCCAATAAATGTCTTAAATAGTTTTGTATATATATATATATATATATATATGTGTGTGTGTGTGTGAAAAAATCAGAAATTAAAATATTCCACATAGATGCCTACTATTGTTGTATAACTAACATAATGTATTTATAAATACGTATGTAGGTATGTTTATTTTCAAAAATAAAATGTATATTATGCGTGATCAAACAAGATTTTTTTTAAATTCTCAACGTGGATAGCAAATTATTTTGTAAGCTGTTAGGTTAGAAAATATAATACAAATACATTACAGATTTTTTTTTAGTAGTTTATTTGGAACCCATAAATTTAGTATTTATAGTATTTATATTTATACATTTAATAATATTTTCAAATGCAATGTTTTAAAAAAAAAATTCAATCTACTTTATTACTAATAGTAAATCAAACACTTATAATATAGTATAATATAGGCTGACAACTGTCTTTGCTCAGATTCGTTTTTCATATTCAATGATTATCATTGAATTTACATTTAATACATTACAATGACTTATATAATTATAAATTACTAGGTAAATTTGAATACTACAACTGTAAAATTAGAGTGGTTCTATATTCCATATTTTTAGATTCTGAAAGAAGCAATGAATGTATTGATTTTACACTGATGTGTGTGTATTTTTATATTTTATTTTTATTTTTAAATTTTTTTCTTGTGTCCGTATACACAAGTTAAAAATATGTTTTTCAACGTTGAAAGCATTTAGCTTAAACTTTTGAGAAGTAAAAATTAAAACTTCTAAGTATTTTTAAAATAATTTGGAAGAACAAATACAAAATGTAGGAAAAAGGAATTTTTCCATAAATTGTGTTTTTGAAAAAATCACTATTGTTTTAAATAACTGAAAAAGAAATAACTAAAGTGGCTAATTAACTACACAAAATGTTTATATGAGTATTTTATGTACATGTTACCATTTTTTAAAAAAGCTGACTATTTTTAATATACTTTTAAAATTACTTTTTTCAAATATTGTCGAAAATTTAATGCAAGTTGTTCATATGATAATTAAAAAATATTGAATTATATTATCTCAATATTTTTTTTTTTTGATTAAAGTTTTGAGAAATTATGGAGTTAGGTATTATTTTATTATAATAATTAACAATCATTATTTGTGGATACATAAACTTATTAAAATGATAATGTAATGTTTTAAATTTTAATAAAATATAAATTAACCTACTGTATTGCTAATAGTAAAATAAATTAATTTAATAGCGATTTTGAACAAAAGGCTGACAGACCGCGTGTCCGCTTTGAATTATTTTTTGTTTACAATAATATGATGACTCACTCGCACCTACTGTACCTATAGCAAATCAGAACTCAATGACCCACCTTTGTTTATAATTTAAACAACATAATTATCAAAAATAAGTATTTCAAGTTTAAATTTGAATAAATAATTACTTATTTTTTAAACAATAAATAACGTTGTTAATTATTTTGTTATAATTTAAAAATATTATTTGTGAGAACTCACAACTTTTAAGTATATTATATACTACTATGAGTTTTATTGTATACAAAATGAAACCTACCTACCTAATTATAGTACCTATTGTAATATTAAAAGAAAATTAAATGACTTTAATAACTATTATATTAAAAACTATGTCATGAAATGTATCTGGTAATATAGGTGGATAGACCATTTATATGTTCAATATCATTCTTCGTATCAATGATTTATCTTTAAAATAAATACATACATATAATAGTGACACACTCTACATCTATCTTTATAGTATACAACGAAACGGTATCCACTTAACTACCTTTTTACATTTTGACAGAAATTTATTTTTATTTTTAAAATAATTTCAAATTAACGTAATTTAAATCTACTTACAATTTATGTATGTACATTGTATACATATTAAATCATTTTTTATTAAAAAAAAATAGTCTCATTAACAGTATTTTAAATTATTAAAATGTATGTAAGTATAGAACAATACTGATTATAAAGATAAACATTATAATAACGGCAAAATTGTATTAAGTTTAAATAATTACTTTAATTATTAAAAATATTTTATGAATCTTATCATTAATTGTTTAAAATTAAGTAGACGAATAATATCCTTTAAGTAAAAAAATTGTTTGAATTGTTTATTTTATGTTTATTACATTTTATTAATCTGCAGTGTAAAAATATCTTCTGAATATTCAAACAATACAAAAATGATCTTTAATAAAACTCGCTTGGATAAAAAAAAAAATAAACAAAAAACACAAGAATAAAAATAAATGTTGGATTTAGATACCTACTTGAAACCATGTTTCAGAATTTTAATCTGAAAGAAATTATGACAAAAAAGAACATTTATTAAAAGAGGGTTCATATTTTTAATTACACATAAATGAACATAGAAGTGTTCAACTCTTGTTCAACGTTTGACGTACAATGAAAAAAAACTTTTTTTTGATGATATATACAAATATGAATTAAATAAATGTTGCTCTTTTTTACCGTTTCAAGTAAAATATCTTTATGAAGTAAAGTACAAAAAACTATCTACTCTATAAAGACATTAGAAAAAGTCTATATTTATAATGAAAAAGAAGGGAAGACTCAACTATATAAGTCGACTTTTATATAGAATTTTAATCTTTTTTATACCTAAAACTTCTTTTTTGTAATAATCTTAACAAACTCATTTAATTTTACACTCATATTTCAGAGAATTTTGCCTAACTAACTTATTCTTTAAAATGTTAAAACTATATAATTACATTATATCTGTAAATAAAAACTGTAATAAACTTGTTTCTTAAAAATATAATACTTATTAAATAAATTATTTTTATTCTTTCGTGATGAAAACATATCTAAGTGTTTATAATTTGATTTATATTTTTAACTTTATAATATCTTGAATTTTTTTTGAACTTTAATATACCTAGCATCATACACTGTTTTAGTAGGTAAATAAAAAAATAGTTCTATTTAGTAACAATAATAGATCTATAGTTGATACTGGAGCTGTGGTATATATAAAAAAGTATTTATAGATTATAAATTTAAGGAAAAAATTTCATAATACACAAAAAATATATTCTCCATTAAGTTTTGAATCTAATAAGTTTTTCGGAATTCATATAAATATATTTATAATCGATCCCTTTTTATTTATAATTTTAAAATCTCTAATTACCTAATAAATGTTGTATTTATCTTGTATTTTGTTTTTAATTATACACTACACTATTCATTATAAAGCGTACTTAGTGCATCATAAAATAAAATGTGTATCTATCATATTGTTATTATTTAGTCATCTGAATTAGATAAAATAATTTTTTTTAAATTATTTTGACAATATTTCCGTTTTAAAAAATATTTTCCAAGGTATCGTGAAACATATCAATATAGAAGATAAATCACAAGATACTACAGAAGAATAAAATTAATAAGAAAAACTTACACATCCGCACATCTCTTTTAAAATTATAAGATATCGAACAAATGTAATCGAATATTCGTTTTCCTAGATAACACTTATAGTTATTGAACGAAACGGAGTAAAGTTTATTTTATTTCATTCTAACGAAAGCAAAAAAATATAGATTATTCGAACATCGGTATTTTTATAAAAATATTTTCTTTACAAACGAGGTTTTTTGCTCTATTAATGTCCTTTATATTTACCGACATTTCTGTTGAAATGTTATTTTACTCATTTTTCGTTTTGTTTATTTCCATCACCCCAAAATGTTTTGACAGTTTATATAATATTATATACCCTTGCGACCAACATTCGTAATACGTAATTCAGATGTTATTGAATATATAGATCACACTGAAGGTATCAAATAACAAATGTAATATATTATATAGAGTAATAATAGAATTTTTACTCATTTCACTAATAATACATATTATATATTATTATAGTGAATTAACTAAAGATTCTATTGTTTCGAAATCGGACCGCAGTTGGGTTAACTATAGTTAACCTTCATTATTCAACATTCAAACGTTACTATTGTGTAAATGTATAAAGCCAGATCGCATATAACCAGAAGCGTATACGATGTACATTGTACATACACCTAAGACATTTGCTGAATAGAAATGTGTAATAAGAAGATCGAATATGAATTCTGTAACCCAAATAATATTATTCACGGTCCGTAGAGTATTGTAACTGATTTAATCGATAATTTGGAAATTGAATTTAAAATGAGTCAGCAGCGATTGGTTGTTTTATTTTGGATTTTTTTTTTTTTTTTTTTTGAAATGCCACCTTTATTTATTGTCTGCACTGAAAAGTTTGGCAGAACTTTTTTTTACTTCATCCCTCATCAAGTTTTAACGCGTTAAATAATTTATTACACCTATACAATATATCACTGTATATATTATAAATGTACCTACCTATCTGTTTTACACAGATAGCAATGATGATAGCATTCAAGTTTTACGTTATAATAAATTATGTATTCATTTAAATGGATGAATATAATATTAACTATTTTTTAACTATATTATACTACACACGTATTATGTATTCTACAATGTTTAAAATGTTAAATAATATGGAGCTATAGTTGTATTTAAAGAACATGATCATAATATGACCCATTGGTACTATGATTTATCACGTGTCAAATAAATCAAACCAATAGTGTAACTTTTACCTTTTTAGTCAGAAAAAATTTAATTTGTTAAAACATAATAGGTACTTGAAGAACAGTATATTATTATATAAAATATGGCTTATAAAGTCGTGTTTCTACTATTTCTATACAAAATTGAAAATACACGTTCTATGTGTACTAACATCGCTGTGTTTGAGATGTTGTTTTGATATAGATAACATTATACGGTTTATAAAAATAATAATTATAAGTAGTAACTGGCGATACTCAACTCTTGGAAATAAAAATTTCAAAGAATTGTTTTCTTTATTATTTATCAAAGTTCAAATAGCCATTTTTCAGAAACGTACACACAAATGTAGTATTCGGTAGATGACTACAGCAAATTTATGTACGCGGACGTAGGCTTATAGTCATACATTGTATATATTTCGTTTGATTTTATAGCATTGAAATATGGGGAAAACCGTATAGATTATATACGTTATGCGGAAATTTCTTTATGAGGGTATTATAATATGTGCTCGGTACATAATATATATATCTATTAAATATATTGCCCTTAAAATTTTAAAATACAATATATACGTAAGTATGTATATCACTGTACACACGTAAATGGTTTTGTTGTATAGATATTGAAAAATCGTTGTTTTACAGTGTTCATGTTGTACACTAATATTTATATAGACAAGTCGTATAAAATACACAACCTATACGGGGATACAGGGTGTTTCTGTAGTGTTTCATTATAATATTATAGTTTTGACCGTACAGTTTTACTTAAATAGGTATTATTTCTCAAACCGTTTCTTGTCTAAAATTAAAAACTATAGTGTAAGTTTTAAATTTTGAATACTTGAAAATAATAGCGCAACATTAAAATATTTACTGTGGATATAACGCATGATATATTATAATAGGTATATTTAAAAATAATAATAGAAAATATTTTGATTTTGAAATTAGGTATGGGTTAACTAAAAATATAGAACAATATTCTTCGTCTATACTTATCTATCAGTAATGACTTTCGAAAATATTTACTATGTGTAGTGTGTACAGAAAAAACGTTATTGATGGAGACAAGAAAGCAACGAGACATACTGTACAGCGAATCGACGCAATTTCTTCGCTTTGGGCTTTAGAATTCGCACACAACGTCGTCATCGCCATCTCTTTATACTCCAAACTTTATACACACATACATATATGCACACACACGCAACGAGGATATTATGTACGTGAGTATTGTACGAAATGCGATCCTCGTTCAGGGTGTATTGGGGGTGGCAGCGGCCGCGGTGCTGTCGGGGAAGTTAATGTGTAGATTGAGGGACCCGACGCGGTAGTGCTGCAGCAGCCACTATATAATATATATATATATAAATGTATATATTATATAGGGATGAGAGTGAGAGAGAAGAAAACGGGGGAAAAGGGAATGCAAATTTTTCAATGGTATAAATCATCCACAAAGGGTTTTACTATTGTTTAAATTGCGCGTGTGTGCGAGCGCACGCGCTGTTATGTGCGCGTGTATGTTCGTATAACCAATTATAATATTGCCCGGCGGGATCCTTTCCGATCACGGTCCGAGTATATATAAATATATATTATATTATTATATAGTTGTATATATATACATATAATGGTTTTATATATACATGATAACGCGCGAGTTACCTCGTTTTTCCACGAAAATCTAACGCTGATAAATGGGAAAATGAAAAATATCAAGTCACAACGAAGAAAACGCAGTTTGAAATATTATATATTCTTGAGATCTTTAGGTTGCTATAAGAAAAAAAATAGTTATATGAACCATTGAACTGTGAGCTCTTGGTTATTAAAATTAAAAATATACCTAATACATTTTTAACTATGAGATAATTTTAACAAATTTTGTCAACATTTTAACTCTAAGTGCTTATAAAAAATAATTGAGGATAATTAATTCCCATATTTATAAAAATAAATTGCTATAAAAAAACTTTTCTAGAACCTTGTTTTTACTATTTCAGGTTTTTTACCTCAAAAAAATATATAGTCATACATTTTTCGAAAAATAAAGAGTTTAAAATGTTTAATATTATTTTTTGTGTATTTGCTCATATCACAAAAATAACTATGTAATTTTTAAAAAATAAATGTAATAGTAGGTATTTGATAAAAAATTAAAGTTTTTACAGTAATTTATTTTTAAATTATAATAAATAATTATAATTAATATTTTAATAATAAAAAAAAAAAAATAAAATTCATTCGTAATTGAAAACTGATTTTACTTAAAAATGTTCGTTTTATTTTTATTTTTGACCAGATCCAACTAAGTCAAATTTACCACCTTAAAAGTTGGAGCATAAAAGTGAAATCAACAAGACACTATATTTAAAAACCAAATCTTCTATTTATAATTTAGATCACTATTAAATAACAGATAAGTTAATTGTATTGATTTATAGAATATTTTGATTTTCGATTACTTTTTTAAATAATGCACTTAAACGATTGTTTGAGAATTTTAATTATTAATCACTGATAACTAAACCTAAGTATAATGGTTAAAAAAAAAAAAATCACGTAAGCACCTTTTAGTTCGAAGCTCGCGATATATACATTTTATATTACGCTCATATACATAAATACAAGTTCACCTATACATCACATCAAATGTCAAATAAAATATGATTGTAGCATATTACGATGACGTATGTATATAAGTAATAAGTATAGTGTACAGATTATAAATGTATAATTGTTTATATTATCTTCTTTGATCATCTACCATATAATATTACAACCGTAGTACAAGCAATTTTTTTTGAAAAAGAATTCACATAAAACCGGGAGATTTTAAATAAGAATCAAAGGCAAGATTATTGTGTGTGCTGTGCATCTGTGTGTTGCGGTTTCATCCCATATAAGCGCGCTCTGTGGTCGACTACGGCTATAACCTATCGATCGGCGCGAATATTGTCGTCTTGGCACAAAAGGGTCACTCAGAGGAGCGTGTAGTGTACCAAATCTGCAAGACCAAAATATTTCACGAAATAAATATTTGAACACAGTTACATAATATGTAATATCTATTTTATAGATATTACCTAAAATATCCATAATATTTACTAAAGTGAATACAATAAAATATAAATGATTGGGCTCTCTAGTGATTCTCAATATTTTCAACGTAACTACCTAACAATATATTTTTATACGACATATGATAATGTTACATGAAAATAAATTGACAATTTCTTATTCGTGACTATATTGTTATCTCTATATATACAAATATATTGTGTGTATTTACTGTGTATTATACGTGACTACGCGACAATAATCGAAATTCGAAAATAGTCGTTTTATCGTATAAATATTAATAATAAATTTATTAGGTCGTTATACATTTTTGAATCTGCAGATTTTTGTTTTTACTTTATTTTCTTTATAGGTAGCTAAATAATTTAAGGTTTAAAACTTAAATGTTTTATAATAAAATTAAAGTAATAAAGTGATAAACTGTTCTGTTTTTTTTTTATATTCTAAAAAAAATACACTTACTATGTAAGTATTTAGCAATAACTAATAATAGATGTATATTTTACTAACAGATGAATAATTATGATATTGTATATTTTTGATTCTTTCCATAAGCGTAATTCAGAAGGAGGTTTACCGTACAGCTAATCTACCAACGATTTGGTTTTTTGGTTTTATTTTGAACTGAATATATGTATATATTTCGTATAATATAAATATAATTTATTTTTAAAACGTATAACTCAACTCAATGACGAGATTAGATTATTTTGAATTCTAATGTACAGCAGATTGGTTACCTACTTTCCTCCTTTTTATTTATGTTATGGATGAAATACCATTTAAAATGTAAATAAATATTACATATTTGGGTTTCTATAGCCTAAAAAAAATTAATTAATTTTGAGTAAAATACTCCATAACTGTAGATTGTGCAATTGTTCATAGTAAATATTCACTTCAGATTTTCAAAGGAAAATATGTATCTACTATAAAGTTTGTTCTGTTTGTAGTATATTATCTTTAATTTTATTAATTTATTTGTTTTCCATTAAACGAAATTAATTTAATATTTTGCTCAATCAAATAATACAAATAATCAAATTTCTATAAAATAATCGTGGTTCAAACTCGTAATTCATCTATATTCGGCAATTTATAAGCATCACAATATTTACTTGGTATTTTTTTTTTAAACACAATTCATCTAACCCGAATAATTTTTGAGTTCAGTAGATTATACTAAAATTTTAGTTTTGCAATATTATACATAAATATTATTTCACTAATTCTTCATAATATTAACGTTATTAAATAATTTAATTAAAATCATAAGTCATAACAAATACAATCTAGTAACGGCAGTCGCAGTGAACAAGGCTATAAGCATAATATATTTTTTTTTTTGTATAAAAACTATGAAAGTGTTGACTAAGTCAGACTAACTAATAAGGATAAATTATTACAGCTGCAAAATTTTTATATTTCATAAAAATATATAGTATATCGAACAATTATTTTGAAAAACAAAAACTCATATACTCATATTGTCGGATCAATAGCAGTTTACTTTGGTGGCTATTTATTACAGATGTTTTCTTTGCAAGTCACGATGTTTTTTTTGTTGTTTCATATATATAATAGAACTTAAATTTCTACATCGTCGTGCTTAAAACCTGAATATATTTTTTTTTCGTCCCATTAAAAATTTACAAATGTTCCTAAATATTAGGTTAAAATATTTAATTTAGCCTATAATTTTTTTTTAATTTTCCTATTATGTTTAAACTAGAATTTTATTTGGGTGTATAATACACTGTATATAGAAATGTTATACATAGGTACCTACTTTTATTGGTGTTACTGGGAGCCAGGATGAGATACGTATGTATCTAAATAATAGAACTAAAATGTATTTTAAGTTGTAAAAAACCTTATCATTTACATACAAAAATAATGCTGTACATAGGTAATGTTTATAAATAAATTTTAAAAAGAAATGTTTATTACATTTTTGTAAACATAAAGAGCATACCTATTATAAAAAGTTTTTGCTTAATAAGCTTTCTATAATATTTATATTTAAAATAGTTGTATAATAAAAAAACAACGATTTTAATACAGTATTACTTGTATTATATTCAATAAATATTTAAAACACATAATTAACCTAGCTAGTAACTTACCTTATATTAATATTTTTATAATGTCATGATAATACCTACATCACTACATAGCTTATAAATTAATAATAAATAAGTCTAATGTAACACTGGCATGCGTTGAGGCGAGCAAAGTCCCCTTTACGTTAATAATAATAGTGTTTTGTTCGTACATTTTTAATCAGAAAAACTCTTAAAAATCACGTAGTTTCAAATCGTGATAAAATTATATATATATATATACAGTATAGTATACACATTGCCTTCCTTATACTACCTATATAGTGACCTGTCTAAAATAAAATAGCCTATTTGCACGCAAAGAGTGTCTGTCTTTTTAATCGTTTACTAGGTATAAGTACTTTATACTTTGTTTATTTTTATTAGCTTTCACCATAACCTTTTACATACTTTATTTGAATACTGAATTGTAAATAATTTAAAAAGGTTTAATTTATATCTAAACTTTTCATTTGAATTTTGAATTTAAATACATATAAATATAAAATTATGTTTTTAAATATCTTAATTTATAATAATTTTTCTGTTATATTATAGTCATTATAGTAAATATATATTAATGTTACATATTTTTCATCAAATAATGCATTATTCAATATGAGATATTGTAAAACTTTACTTATTTAATTTATTAAACATACAACAATAATGTATTTAACCAATATTTGTTTTTTTCTGAAATTTAGATGGCATGTCTAAACAAAGAATAACGTAACCCATACTAGTCTAAATTTTTACCCTAAGCGGAATTGGTACAAAATTATATGTACCCTTAGTCATAAACACTGCATAGTCATTAGCCACCCTTCTATTTTGATATAAATCGATGTAAATAATGTTTGAGTATATATTTACTGAACAACTAGTATTTTCTCAGTGTGTTCATAAAATGTTCAGTAAAATATTACAACTTTACTTTATTTCAACTAAAAAAATACGTATTTTATAATGTTTTAAATATGTAACTATTATCAATTAGTTATTATAATAAATCAAATAATACCAAACATATAATAATATCTAAAACATTTTTATAATATTGCAGAAAATTTAAATCTTTATCTTAAACACACAAGACAATAATGTTGCTGTTTTTGTTGTTCTATTCATTGATAGGTACTTTATTTTTTTAAATCTATATTATGTTATATGATTAATAAGTATAGCAATATTGAAAAACGAAAGTTATTGGTCTTGCAATATTTGTGTGTTTTTTGTTTTTTACTGTAACAAAAAAACTCTTTAGAGTAATAAAAGTGTTCTGGAATCCGGATTAGTGTGTAATAATATGGTCATATACTTATATACAATTGGATGTAAAAGCTATTTCGCAGTGTGTGTTGCAAGAGATTGTAAAACGCCCATTAATTTAGAGAAAATTACATAAAACTGTCAAAAACTGCTAAATTTACGGTATAATACGCATATTACATACAGAGCTCGGTCCAGAATCGTTTAAAGAATGTAATTATCATTGTTCATTCTAGGTTATAAAAATACGTATTATTATTATATTATATCTTTAATTCACCCACTTAAAGCGACTTAACTTATATAGTTATATGCTTATATATGCCATATAGTAAAATCCTTTTGAGTATTATAACATTAACCTACCACAAAAAAGTAGCCCGTGTAAAATAGTTATATATATTATCCTGCAGGGTTTTAAAATAACTACAATTAACTGTTTGGTTGTTTCGGTAATTTTTAATTCATGCATATTTTCAGTTCCATATATTTTAATCATATAACAATAGAATTATATAATTTAACTAGCTATTGCATATCCTGTTCGAGCATCTGTTTGAATAATATTATAGTCTTTTACGTAAACAGCTTTAAAAATATTTACATATTTATATATATATTACCTTCTAATATTTATACATGAAAAACTCAATATATTTTTATTGTTTTAAACGTTATGAAAAAATAATTAATTAATTTTCTTTTGTTAAAATTTAAAAAAAAATGGTAAAGTAATAAATATAGTAACTTACCATATAACTATATGATAAATATGTTGTTATAAAGTATGGTAAATTGTCATTTTATCTCCTGTAAAGAGATCAATAACTCAATATTGGTTATGATATAAAAAAATATAAAATACTTTAAATACTATTTAACTGTATAAACTCGTGTGAGAAATTCTGTGAAAACACAGGAGTGAAGTAGGCAATATGTACTCAATTTTACTTTGATGAAACGCCGTTAAAACTTAAAAATAGGCAAAATGTTTACATAAATTTAACGATAAAAGTATTGACCCTTTCACTGTATGTTTAATACTTTTTTAAACATTCATGTTTTGAATTTGGTTTAACCATTAAAGGTGTATGTAAAATATAATTTAACGTAAATTAAAACTCGATCGATATTGTATTCTGAATTCGGCTTATTGTTTGACAACTCGCACAGCGATAGAAATACATCTTGCGTTATAATAATATTGTGCACGCACGAAATAATGATAAAAACAAATAATGCCCGTCGTATACTAGAATAACTGTTAACTACTAAATAACACGGTTTTATATGTCGCTAATGGCAACACATAATACTTTTGCTCGCAAGTCGCAAGTCGCAAGTGTATTCCAAAATCATCCGTATTATAACGTAGATATTTATACATAAATGTAAAATATTTATACACATTTGTATTGTCATTACTCAAAACTTATAAACATTAGTAATACCGATAATATTGGGTTTGACAAAATGTAATAGCAGGTATCTATAAACGTAATATCAAAATGAACTCATAAAATAATTCAAAACTATTTCCATTCTCAACTCGAGTGCACGATGTCTTACAAATTTTAAAGACTTAAAAACAATTCACACACAAGCAAAAGTCGAAACACATATATATTGAGACGCATAATAAAAGGTGGCGACGACCCTCGTAACTGATAAGTGCATAATACTTTACACGCCAAATATTATAGATATTATTTTATAGGTATACGCGTAACGGCGATAGCAACCCTCCGTCGAAATATAGAGCGACATCTGGGGCACAACTGCAGGGTTAAAATCAGAGCGGCCTGCACGTTTGGAATGATTCGCGTCATACCCTAATTACGTCCGAGAAAAATAACGGCTCGTCGTAAAAATAAATGCGAAAGTCCACGGCAATTGTTATTTATTCTTATGAACAATATAATATTATTGTTATTGTCATTTGGTTTGTTGAATCTCTCAAGCACCGCATTATCGTCAATACAGAGATATTCGGGAGAATATTATTGTGAACGATATTATTCTGTCCGGCCGATAACAGTCGAGTCTCGTCAAAAATTGTAACAGTCCTCAGAGCGTGCTAAAAGGAACGGGATCGTGGTCCACCGTTTATTGTATATAAATATAATATACGTATAGTATACGTGCGACCCGGTGGCGGGGCATTGATTTTTCGGCGGATTTCGGGTCACAGATGTGTAAAGCCGCTAGGCGTTTCGTCGCGTTTACACGACGAGGAGAGGAAACGTCGGTTAACCTCTTCACCCCACATCTACTAGAAAGTCTCTTCGAGAATTTACCTGCACCGCAAATCTGCTGTAGTTTTTTTTTCGTCGTTCATTTCTTATACAAAAATATCTTCCCAATAGTAGTTCAATAATATAGTACAATTAACATTTTATATTATCTATTACGAGTGGCGGCAATAACAAAAGTATTGTTATGTGTACCGATGTACATACTTTTAACAAATAGTCAACTATATTAGATAGGGTACGTGGTAACGAGGCTTTAACACGTTATAACTTATATTATTGAAATTTTAGTATATCCTCATAAAATATAAGTATACCTATAATCATTTGTAGTTAATTTTTTTTTTGTTTTAAGACTCAAATCATTTCTGATAAATACTGAATGTGCACCGAATTACTAAAAGTTTTTGAAAAAAAAATCGATTAGCCGAAAAGGAAGAGTACGAATTTAATGGAAAGAGGAAACGATCATTTTTATACTTTACTGCTATTATAAAATAACAATACAATATAATGATTGTAAGACACACATATATATATATTGTTCATTTCAAAACAATTGTTTGTTGAAACTTTTTTCGGTTTTGCGCCGCAACAACCGTTCTATATGACGTAGAAAAGGACAATGGGGGGAGGAGGGTGAACTGAAAATGTCGGTTCCGGATCGTGAAAACTTTGAGAGTCATTCGCCCGCAGTAGTGATGACGACTATAGTAGCGGCGACGATAACGACTATTACCACCTATATATACTACGAGTTAGTACAATAGTTATACTATTGGATTAAAGTGGTGGATATAGTAATAAATAATATATAATAAATAATACGTCGTAGTACTATATCGAGACACGTATAGGTACATACACATTCCAGGGATACACATACCACTATACAGTCACTCGCCCGCCCACCACTTGACCGCCGCGTCCGCGATTTTCCGAGTACCAGACCGAAATAATAATAATAATACTTTCGAAACGACCCTTCGGCCGGGCCGTGGAGGGGAGGTTGAGTGTTGGCCCAGCATTGCACGGTGCGGCAGACCGCCGTTAGTGCGTGCGCGAGTGTACACGTAAAGGGCGACGGTCGAACCTGCGCGCACCTATATACATAGGTACGCCGCGAGAGGTAACGACTGCCACTCCACCCTCACCACTCGGGGCGGCTAGAACGAAAGTTTCTCTCCCCTACCCCCCTAAACGCCCTTTTCGCGTAACTGCAGCCACCATCGCCACCACCACCACCCACCGCTCCTGACCTCGTTAGCATAGACCTCCGCGCCAAAATCCACCACCACCACCTCCACCGCCGCCGCCGCCAAGCTACCGAGAAAACGCTTATACCTCCCGTGTTTCTAGCACTTTTACGTATATATAGTGCACGGCGAGTCATACGAACAAATTAAAAACTATCATCCGCCGTCGGCGACGCTGTTCCCGCGATTGTCGCGGGCGCGCCCGGGCGACGACGCGCGACGGCGGCGCACTGCCTTCCTGGTGAAAACGGGTCGATGGCGCGCGAAACGATGCCCGCCGCCGCGACAGAGCCCTATAGTCCTCTCGCAAAAAAACCACCCCTCCGCCAAAGTCGAAAAAATGGCGCGTGTACCACCATCGCCGTGGCTTCGCGTATTATATTATGTACGTATTCGTGATGCATTATCCGTATACCTACATATGATATATGTCGTCGTCGGTAAATAAGCGATGACGTTGGGTGTAGCCAAATCTATAACTATAGCTATTAACTATTTTTTTCTAGTTTACGAATATTTTAACACAGTATAGTGTCTTAGTAGGGGGGGGGGAATATAAAAATTATCACCTACCTATCTAATTATCTGTAAACTTATTTTCCTTCCCAATTTTATAGAGATTCTGTGTGATTGGTTACAGGTGTAGTTAAAATTGCTGAATTAAATATATTTTATGAATTGTAAGACACACTTTATTTTCAATGTAATTAGGTATATTAAAAAAAAATATATATAAATAATATATATTTTATATATATTTATTTATATATTAAATAAAATATAAGAAAAAAAATTGAATTACAATATTATAAAATAAATCATTTTGTTTAATTCCAACTAGTTTTTATTTATTTTTCATTAATTTTAACTCGCCCAAAATGATATGTTTAAAAATGAATCAGAAAAAAGTCTATTAGCTCAAATTAATATTGTACTAATTTTTGTTAGTTGTCATACAAACATAAGTTTCTTGTTCTAAGGGGTGGGGAGGTATATTAACCCTATTTTCTTCAATTAATTTGACATTGATAAATTAAGATGTATTTATGGACACGTATACGTGTGAACAGTTTGTTTTATTTTATAATGCATATAAAACTTAATATAATATATATATACTAAGTATTCTCATTAATATTTTTATCTTTAAGTTTGTGAATATGTCACATACATATTTATAACGTTAAATCACACTTAATAAGTGTCACTTATACCTACAACTCATAGCCGTTCGCATGCACAGGATTTTTTTTTAAATAAGACAAATTCATTGAATTGAATATAACAATATTCTTATTTTTGTTTTCAAAATTAATTTAATCTCATTTAAAAATTCTAAACTTATTTATATCATATTTTCTTTAGTATATTAAGACTTAACATTTTTTTGTTTCTATGTAACTTGTAAGTAAATAGGTACTGAAAAGTCTTACAATACCAAAAGACAAAAGTATATAACCGCTCACCGATCATTAGCAACTCAAGTGAATATTTACGCTTAAGGTATTCGTAATGGTGGTACAAAACAGGAATTTAAATTTAATTTAATAGAACCAGTTCTAAAATTAAAACAATCTTAAAATATTGAAAACTAAATTGTAACATCCTAACCAGAAACTATATTTTTATTTTAAATATATAGTCATTTTTACAATAGTTAATAAGTTGGTTTTTACCTCAATAGTATTTATTTGGAAACCTTTTAGAAATGCTTTCATAAAGTAATATTATTTTTGTTCGGTCGTTTATTTTTAAAAGCTCATAAAATTTAAATGGCTATTCATATTTTATTTAGAAATTTTTTAACATTATATTATATTATTGTTTTATAGGTATAGAGGAGTGTATAAAATAAAACAGATACTAAAAGGTTATGGAGAGTTATGGACTAATGATAAAAACTGTTACAAGAGAGTATTGCAGTTAATAAGCGAGTGAGTAAAAACACCTTTAGGTTAGAAGAAGTCAGGAAAAACGTAGTTTAAAAGAATTGATTCTAAATTAGAAATATTAGAATGATTTTAGGAATAAGCGTATATTATAAAGTAATAGATCGGAAAGAAGTTTGCAAATAATCAATTAAATAAGAGAAAGAATATTTAGAAAAATTTTTTTTGGAAAAGTAAATACCTACTTTCGTTATTGAGACAAACAGGTGAAGAAATAGTAGATTTAATATTAGATTAACTCCTTAATAAACTTTCAAAAGAAATAAAATTTTTTTAAAAATATGCTCTTGGTTTCATTAGTATAGGAATTATATAATAATAATGAATATATAATTATATTCAGACTTATTAAAAAATAATAATCATTTGCTAACTTAGAATGTTGAATTGTAATTTTTTATGAACAATAACAAAATAAAAATATATTTCAAAAAAAAATTATCTTTCGTATTCCTCAACAGTAAATTAATTATTTAGATGTTTACGTTTTCCTATAGCGATACAAATACATTACCTACCTCATACCTGGCTACATATAAAATTATAAAATTCATAATACAAAATATATTAAATTCTTATAGAGCCATAGAGGTGTAAATTGTTTTTATTATTACGTGTACTTATTTTTTTGTATCATTACAAACATTACATAATATAATAAAAAATTAAATATTACCTATTATGGCTTAATAGGTTAGGTTAATTATTGAACAATAGAAATTAAGCAACTTGAACTTATTTTATTTATTTTTTTATAAAGTTGACATGAGTCGTAAAAATGTGTGGTAAGAAAATTGAATCGCGAATTCACCATTCAAAGAAATTGTAAACGTCGTACTAAAGTGTTGTTTATAAAAAAAATACGTATGTTCCGCATGTGTTTAAATTCTAAACATATGGTTAATCTACCTACCTATAAAATAAATACCTATAGTCTTTCGTATGCCTCAACAGTAAATTAATTATTTAGCTGTTTACGTTTTCATCGAAATATACTAAAGCAATGGTCTTCAAATTATGGGTCTCGGACCAATTTTGGGTGGCATAAGCTTTAAGATTGGGTGGTGATTAGTGAAATTTTTAAAATTTTTTAGATTATAATATATATAATATAGACATTTAAATGTTTAAAAATCATAGATTGCGTCCCGTCCAAACATGTGCCATGCGATTATAATTTTTGGACCCAAACATCATAATTTTATTATAGTGTTCTAAAAGTATTATATAAGTTTACACATATTGCATATTTGGATTATGAATGTGTTATACGTATTATGTTGTCGATTCATAAATAGTATGACGTAATTTATTACTACAAAAAGAGTTGTGTGATACCACAGAATAGCACAATAATCGTGGTACGCTACGTTACCGTACAAGTGAACTGCTGAAAACCTAAATCGGATATTACAATGTATACTCACTATACTCGTATTATAATTATTATCCATTGACCATTTTAAACGATCACAATTGACCGAGACTGAAGTCTCATAATAAATACATTGTGTCCTATCATCGTCATGAGGATGATGTTTTAATTGATATACTGCATGCGAGAACGCCGAGAACCATAGTAGATGATTCATGCCTTGACAGTCAAACACAAAATACGAATTTCTTCTGTACAAACTAAATAATATGATGATTTTTTTATAACTCTACAAGCCAATACAATATTACATGAAGGGACGTTTATTCTTGTTAGAATATCTTATTAGTATTTTATGCAACTATTAATAAATACAATATACCTATTATAATAATTATTATTATTAAAACAATATTATAATTCACTTATAGATTTTGCATAAATTTAAGATTTAAATTACTGTTAAAACTAATTGACAATTTTTAATATCTATTTATTTCCATATATTTTTAAGAAACAAAATATAATATAATATTATATTATATTTTAATAATATTATTATGTGGTGCAATCGTGTAGCTACATTGTTTGAGATTCTTAAATCATTCGTGGAAACTATGTACAACAATTCAGAGATAAGGAACAAATAACTGTTCTTTGCAGTCGTTACGCAATTGATTAAATGATCGACATTATGTATATTAAATTATATGTATGATTTATATGTGTATATACTATATAAGATATAGTAAATATATAGTATAATAATATATTTATTATATATGTTACCTACCTATATACTTATATATACATGGAAATTATATTATATAATATGTATATATGTTCTATATACACTGCACAAACATATATATACATAACATAGGTATTTAGTGATACTCTTACTATAACACTATAGGGGTGAGAGGTTGATTCAGTTAACAGTTTAGGTATAGAATAAAGAATGATAGATACTTAACATTTCAATGAAAAAGGATAACGCCCTTTTTATTACAAAAATAGTTAATTGTAAGAGGAAAAAATCTGAAGAATTGTTTATTGCTATAAAAACTCCTTCATTGATGCGGTTAGATTGGCTTAAGCCCTAAAATGCTATTTGAATATTTTGGTTTCGATCAAACATTAAAGTTAGCTTTTTTTACTTTAGTATATTAATGCCTCGTAATACACGAGGCATATACCATATTATAGTATACGTTTATGTAATATTATGAGTGTATTATTTAATTATTTATAGTACAGAAATATTATTCTCGTTAAATGAAAGATTTTTTTTTATTTTTAAACTTTTTAATTTACAATCTATTCAAAAATATAATTATTAAAAAAATGACGTAAACATATAAATATGTAATTCACGGAATAAAGAATTTTATCATTGGAGGAACTTCGACATGAGTGACACTTACTTAGCAGCTGTATGAATTCTGTGCAAGACCGTGGTTACCTCGTATGTGCACCCGTACATATTATATGAATATAATGTTAAAATACTATAATTCATACTCGAGTTTAGAAATAATAATACATAAATGTATATTAATAATAATAAACTATTGTTGTTGTTATTATTATTATTATTATTGTGTTTGAATGAGTAAAAAAGACGTTATTAACCGAGTCGCATAGTCGCGGACACGACGATAAACTGGCGTTGATGACTAAACGTGCGTCACTGTAGAGCATATTATATTAATAAGTAGGTATATAGAAGCAATGTACTTGATAGACGCACAGTCGAGATGAGTGTAATATTACACTCAAATTTATCATTCATCTGTCCCGACGTTCTTCGTTTCCGTGATGCGAGTTCACGACGGGTGCATGTAATATATTATATCTATAACAACATTATTTAAAAAATAATTTTCCATTTTAATAACAACCATCGATGATTAATATTATATGAGTAGATCGTCATAATATCGCATGACGATTGAAATGCGCGAGATATATAATAACTGCAAATCATCGATGATTTATTTAAGTTAACAATGAACTTTAAACTATAAAGTGGCAAAATAATAATAATTATTATTCCTGATGAGTATGATAACATTTATATTGTACGAGCGCAGGACGCAAGTTAATGTCCATTATTATTTATAGGTACATACGTATAATTTAAAATGATATATGATATTGAAATATTGATATAGGTAGATATATTGTATTGCGTTATAACTAATAACAGCTGTACAGCGTTACATGAATGGGGACGGGTGCGCACACGCGTAATTAATATATTTGATATCAGTGGAATGATACTGTGATGTCCCTTTGTTGCATGCATATAAAATGCCTATTGCTAACGCGTTTTCCGGTGTAAAAACAATGTACTGGAATGATTTAACTTTTAGACCCTCCTGAGAAGAATTCGTTTTAATTCGATGGAAATAGAGGACTAGAGGACATTCGTTATTATTAAACGTTTGCTGAATCGGATGTTTTTATCGGAAATCGAAAATATAAAGTGATATTTACGAAGTTTTATAGCATTTGGTGATTCGCGTGTGTACATTTCATTAAATTTAAATTTATGTTAAAAATAAAAAATAAACATACATATTTTGACTATATGATTTTTATGATTTTGGCGTCAACAAAAACATAACATAAATAAATGACATACTGCTCATAGCATACGAAATAATTTCATCAACTTTTTATAAGGACATTATAATATACAATCTAGTATAATATTAATAATCTTTCAAGATATCACAGCGAACACACTGCAATCCTGTGTATAAGCATTTGGGATTTCTGAGAACGCGATTCGAAAATCTGCAATCCGCACATCGACATAATATTATTATTAATAATATTCTAAGTCTTTGAGCGGTATCAAACTTTCTAATGAAAAAAAATCCTATAGTTCATTTAGTAGTTACATAATTAATACGCGTGTATTCGACCATTTACCTAGGTATTATCATATTATATACGACGGCGTAGTTTTTCGCGCAACCAAATAGCAAAAGCAGCAATAGTCGCACGAAAATATATAATATAATAACAACATACATATTATTATTATAATACTTGCGCAGCGAGTGTGTTTGTTTTGTCACATTACACTGGTTTTGGGGCGGCGGCGGCGGTCGCACACGCGCTCCTCGTGCCGCACACACACAAAACGCGCGTCGTCGTGCAGCAGCGGCGGCGGCACGGGGACCCCTGGGCGGGATTCCCGGGCAGCTGGAGCGTACGTACCATAAATTTTGACCCAGTGACAGTTGCCTCCCCGTCCGCACCGGTTTCCTTCCCCCGAACCCTACTCCACCCATATAGCCCCAACTCCCAACACACACACTCACGATTTGTATATACCATTTCTCTCCGTACGTCTCCCCACAGCGCGTCCTTTCCGAACGTTCGGCGGCGATTTTAGTATGGCTTTTATGTATATATATATATATATATATATATATATGAGTATGCGTTTTCGTTTCGGATCGATATTATTGCGTTATATATTTATATATATGTGTAATATGTATAGTATTCGGTAAGATATAACGTTGTTGTATACACGATTATATACATACGCGCTCTGCGCTGGGTCCGTTATCCTGTATGTATACGGCAATGTATTGGTAAACATATAAATTCGCGGGTGTACGTCAAATATCTTTTTTTTTTTTTATTATTTACAAAATCGTAAAGACATCGTACACAAACATATTTTCAGTAAACACGACAAATCGAAATACTGTGAATAATTTAATTTAATGCCGCATAATGAAATAATTATGACACACATTTTTTTTTACAGTTTATACCTACAAGTATATAAAGAGCTGCAGTACCATTCGATTACCGGTCGTTATATTTATATATATATATATATATTATGTATATAACACAACGAGTGTTCAACGTTAAATTAATCCTCCCGAGTGAGTAGGTACCAATTACATAAACATCGTATCAAATTTATTTTCTGTGAGAAATCGCAAAATTTATAATTTTGCTCACCTGATTTTTGGCGAAGTTTAATTCACTCGGATGTAATATTATGAAAGTGTTAAAGTTTTAAAATAACCTGAATTTAATATTTATGTCAGCATTTCCTATTTTCATATAAAATATAATGCATGTTTCGTGTATTGCATATTATTAATATTGTTTTGTTTGCAATTTGCATCAGAATTCTGCAGAGATAAATTTTAAACTCTATTTGACGACAACGGTGGTTTCCCGACAAAATTAAATATCTTGTCGTCTCCTACCTGTTTTCCGTCAGCGCCTCTAAAGATAAATGTCTCCGTGAACAGTGTTATTATTATATAGTTGTCGTTAGACATATTAATATAATCCGTCTCGTCGTGGTGACAAATACCACGATAATGAATTTACTATAACATTGTAATGTTATAAAAATAATGCACGCACTGAAAATATATCGTACTGACTGTGAATAGTTTTTTTGTATTCAAAAAAACTTATTTTTTAATTCCGATTTCGAGTTTCATCCAGAGCTGCACCGATTACACCGGTTAATAGTTATTTCATGCTAGCACATCGTTAAAACCATATTCCGTATATATATCTGTATAAAGTATATATTATATTATTATGTCGATCAATATTATACGTTGTCGTCTGAAACTCAAAATTCTAAACATTACACATTGAAACATAAAAAACGCGTTAAAACTTTTCTTTAAACACAATGTAACTTACGTCATCATAATATAGCTCTGGTAGTAGTACAGTCCAAGTGCTATGACACATAGGGTTAATTTTTCTGCAAAACGCGTTTCAATGTCGTTTGTAAACAATAATAATATTATAATCGTAGTTCGACGCATATACACAGAAATGCAAAACTTTTATGCATTTGTGTACCTACTGTACCTGCTACAATATTTAGGTGGACTCACGAAATGGAAGAAAAATTAAATTCAAGCGATTATATTAAACACATTAGGTACCTATGATTGATGCAACACTTTATTTGATTCGTGATATTATATTATATATAGCTATCTACGATACGTGTAGGTACATGCTATTTTTGAAAATTTTGCGTGTCTTAATAACATTATACGTAGTACGTACCTATTTATACTTTTGTAATTTTCCTTAACGACTTACTATAATACATAGAATACTACATATAAAACGCACCCCTTTTGGATATTATACGTGTATAGGTACATAGTTATATTGTATAAATATATATTTTATCGCACTCGCGTTCCTATTCTGCGCCGTTTCTATTTTACATCATTTTTATTGTTCTTACGACCGGTATGTAATGTCGTATTTTCCTGCTTAGTATCTATACGTTTTAGATATAATATAAGCCGTACACGTCGTATCTTGTACAGTTGTGTGCAATTTTAAACCAGAAATTCACTTTAAGGCCATCTCGGCCATGAGATGTCTCTCTAAAAATTATTATCTCAAGCAATTACTTTATGATTTTTAGTGAACACTTGCAGATTAATGATTGTAATATCATGTACATACAACGGATATATTATCATATACTGTTACTACTATATATAAGTATAAGGTACATTATGGTAAATCGTTGTTAATTTTTTGTTCATCCAATCTAACATCCGAAAAATGTTTCCTAAACCATTAAATAAACTTACAATCACGTAATTTAAAATGCTATTATATCATTTAGTATTATATATTATTTTACATTAAGTATCCGCAGAGACGAATACGAAACGATCTTCAAACAAAATGGATTTGATACTAGATCCGTGCTGTTTAATATTATACGTCATGTACTCGTGTACGCGAGGTGTACGAGAAGTATTATGCCTATTGTGGACTTTAATTACTATATAGAAGAAAATTATGATGATAGATTCAGAGGTCTGCGTGCGTCACGACTCACGAAACACAACGCCCGGATACGTTGAAATTTGCATAATACGTATTCAAATTTAAAACACTGGTTTAAAAATTAATTTATAATGGCCATATAATTCTCCCAAGGATGACAGGAGGGGGGAAGAATAATAACCGTTTTTAGGACATTTTAAGTATTGATTTTAAAATCTACAAGTACCATGTTTTATTTGAGTTGGGTAAAAATAGATATAAGGAGAAAATTCCTATTTTATTTCTATTCATAATTTCTACAAAACAATTGTTTTAAATTTGTACTATCATATTTTCTACTAAACATTATATTTCTAGCAATTATATCTATGATACAGAATTAAACAATTATAATTATACAGCATTTTGCAATAAAAATGTCCTGGGCCCAATAGCATCTCCTCTACGCACAGTTCGAGAGAGAGTGTGGGAGTGAGAGGAAAATGAGGTGCGGGATGCAGATAAAAACAAAAAAAAAATTAATTGCCGGGGGTGAGCTGCAATTCTCGCACCCCTCGGACAAGTCTGCCACTGTAACGGTACACAGTCGATATCAATCCATATCTATACGGACCGAATGCGTTACGATATATGCGCCAGTACATGTACTGTATATATACTCGTACCTTAATATACAACGCTTATATAAATATGTATAGGCATATAGCCTATACGTGGTTTATCACTTGCATCATATTGGAGCATTTAGGCCTTTTACAAATACCTACTGCACATTCAGATATTTTTAGAATTTTTTTAATACCTCAAATACCTGCAGTGTCTATAGTGCTATATTATATTGAAAGTGTTGTACAGTTGGCAATATCGCGGCTTATGACTATTATGATAATATATTTTATACTAATATTGTTGTATGTGTGCTACGTTTTTTACTCATCAAAATAAATAATTTTTTAATATAGTGACAGAGAATTTTTTGCGGTGTTTCTCGATGAAATCAAATTAAGGATGAATCTAAGTCCACGTCAAGTTTAGATTAACGGATTTATTTTAGTGATTACTTGCAAGCGTACATTATCTGAAGTTACGATAACAATGAAGAAATCAATATAATGTATTCACATGACGTACCTATTTTATGTATATCATAATAAATATTATATTGTGATCATATTTATATTTAAATTGTTTAATATACAAACGAACTGACATAATAAATGTTAATAAAAAAAAATTATTTCCGTTTAGATATTTTCTAAACGCTACCCTCATTTATTTTATATTAAATTGAATACAAGATATTGTTTATTATATAATGCGATAAATAAATAATTAAAAATTAATAATTAATAATAAATAATTCAGTAGCTTATAAAATATTATCTATTATGTTGTTTATTATAATGCGATAAATAAATAAATAAAAATTAATAATTAATTATAAATAATAAATAAATAAATAAAACTAAATAAATAATAAATAATTCAGTAGTTTATAAAATATTATCTATCATGTTGTTTATTATAATGCGATAAATAAATAAATTAAAATTAATAATTAATTATAAATAGTAAATAAATAAATAAGAATAAATAACAAATAAATCAGTAGTTTATAAAATATTATCTATCATGTTGTTTATTATAATGTGATAAATAAATAAATTTAAATTAATAATTAATTATGTATAAATAATAAATAAATAAATAAAAATAAATAATAAATAAATCAGTAGTTTATAAAATATTATCTATCATGTTGTTTATTATAATGTGATAAATAAATAAATTAAAATTAATAATAAATAATTCAATAGTTTATAAAATATTATCTATTATGTTGAAAGCTTGTACATATTGTAATATTTATATGACTTCAAAAATATGTACACCAAAGTCTCAATTTGATTTGATTTTAACTATTAGCTAAATTAATTAATGAAACTATAAATTGTATTATTCTTTATAGATATCATGTCTTAGAAGGCTTAAAATAGACAAAATATATGACTGTAATATATCTGTATGTTTGTTCGCACTTAACGAATTAAGTAATTTATTGGTACTACTACTTTGTAGTTGGTACACGTTTAGTGTAATTACTAAAATCAAGTACCTACAAAATATAATATAATACAAGCTGAACCCGTGCACTTCGTTGCCCGTTAAAATTCCAATTCTATAATATGATTCGAATTTTAATCAATTTATTATTTATTATTCGGTTTAACGGTGTTCAAAACTTAGATATTTTCATTGACTATTTTGATTCTCAAAAAACTTGTGCAAGCACCACTTTAAAATACGAATTTTGTAAAATGCTTTTTTATTGCACACTAAATTTGTGGTACGATTGTACGAATGTACAGTATAAATTGCAAGCATTGATATACCATTGTTCACGCTCTACGTTTATCAGTCAGTGAGTTAGTCAAGTATAATAATATTTAGTGATTCTGCTTGGCATTGCCCGTGAGACTCTCTTACGATTATGCGAGCAGTATTTTATCAGGTAGACAATCCACCCATGGTGGATTGTGGACCCTGCGAGATGTGTACATAAGTTTATAATTTCTAACCCTTAAGTTTCAAAGTTATATCAATTTTTTTTTTAATACGGTGGATAAAATACAATAACGTGCCATCTGGTGGTTTTTATATTGTTGCCTGTTGGTAAAACAATAAAACTTGGTAAAACTTGTTATGTTAGTCTATTGCTATGATTTTGAGATTTACGGTGGACATTGACTTATTTCGTTAATTCTTTTTTTTGTTTTTATGGTTTTAACAAAATATAACAACAGGTCTACAACTATTATATTCAATTTTAACCAATAGCGACCTTAAAATAACCAAAAGTATAGTTTATATTTTCTTGCTGGACAGTGACATTATTGTTGTTGTTTTTTTACATCCAGATTCCGTACTTTTATGGTGGATTTTCCTAAAATTGTATTACATATAAGAACCTTCTCCTGTGACCAATCGGAGTAAATCATCAGTGAAAAATGTTACAAAAACGGGGAAAATAAATAATAATAATAATAATAAAAAAAAATTGTTACCATGGTTACCGAAAATAAAATAATAATAATAATCAGTACTTTAAATTTTTTTTTTGTCAAAATTGTTACCATGGTTACCGAAAATTTTTTTTATTTGTGCACTTATAAGAGGCCATAACTGTGGAACCACTCATCCCATAGGGTACAAACTTCACACAAACCATCTACATATCAATATTAATATGCCCTGAAATTTTTATCGAAATCGTTTTGGTGGATCTTGAGTTATAAAATTTATTTAAAATATATACTTCTTTTTATATATATAGATAGTAAGTACCTATACAATATATAAGTATAAAATATTATTAAGGGTTATTAATATATTCAATTATAAATTTATTTACAGTAATTTATTATATATTACCTATAAAATACAAAAAGTCAAAAAATATTTCCAAACTATAATTTATACCACCTTTTGGTATCAAACATTTTAGCGTAATATTTACTTAGTAAATTTAATTTGCGGTCGAGAAAATAAATATTCGTTATTGTTATAGTCTATATTCGTATAATTTATACTTTGGAAACGGAACTACCTATATTATAATAAACAATGTTCTTTTTATTGCAAAACAGCAAAATAAAATTGTTTATTATTCGAATTTCTATTTATTTTTTGATACACAGACTTTAATCAACATATTATAATAGCTGCAGCCATAATATTTTTATGGTTTTTATTTTTTTATTTGACATTTTTAAATCTGAGTTATAAATATCGGTATTAAATTTTGTATAGAAGATAATTAGTTTTGGAAATAATAATGGAATTTTCTACATTTTTCATTTTTAGGCTTCTAGATAAATTATATTTTATGTGTTTGTTACTCATATAAAAAAGTGGGTTCATACTTTAATATTCAAAACTCAGTTGTATCTAAAATAAAAATAAATGCGTTAGTGTGTGTTCGTCTAACAATAATAATAATATTATACGTTATAAAATTTACTCTAAAAACAGAAAAAACCACATCACTTGCTTGATACATTTTAAATGTAATTGTGTAAATAACAAATAAAACAAAAAAATAAATTAAAAGACAAAATACGTTTTAAATAATATTTATTTAATATGTAATTTTTATTTTGGTTTATGTAAGTATACGTAATACGTAAACCTCAATTATTTTTGGAAAGAATTAAGGAAAAACTAATAATATTATAATAAATCTACACTTATAATAATTACTATCCTTAGTAACGTGAAGAAATGACGAAGGTGATCATCATCATTGTAGTTGTGATTGGAGTGAAGGGTCCTGAAAAACGGTGACAGCTGAAAATAGCTTTGTGCACGTCATTACTGCAGCAGTGCAACAGTAAAGAGTAGACCAGTGTTTCCCAACCTTTTTTTACTCAGCGTCCCTTTTAGATTTTAAAAATATTATACCGCCCCCCCTCTCAATCAATTTTTTCAAAAGATTAACATTTTAGTTTTTAAAAAAGCTATTTAATTAAAGAAAAAGTATAATTTATTATTCTAATGCTACAATTTAGTTAATATTATATTTAAATACCTACTAATAATATCAATAATAAAAACGTAAATGATGGACGAGTGCCCCCCTTAGCGCCCCCTAAAAAACGCTCCCTTCAAAGTAAAATATGTCCACAAGGGAGAGATATCGCCCACGTTGGGAATCAATGGAGTAGACTATTGCACAACGACTATGATAATTACATTATAATAAAAATAACCATCAGAATGTTATCGTGAAAAGTTATAGGTTAGGCCAGGTCATAGCTTCGTGTCTGTAATTTTTATAATATATATTTATCATGTGTTAAGTATAGCAGGGTGTATACATATTTTGTATTCCAATATAATCATTGAGTAGGTTGATTAGAAGTAGGTACCTAGAGTATCTATATATATATGTAATAATATAAGAAAAACACACAGACAAATTTGTGTTGCACTGTATTTCAGTTGGACGTTTAAGCATTTCAACAATTTTTGAACAATAAATATATAGTTATAATGCAGTAGTGTACCTATAGGTACAATTCGAAATAATTGACCATAGGTCTTACTCGCATATAAAAAACTATACTATAATAGTATAAATATTACCTACATTACCTATACTTTCGTCCATAATCTCGGATATTATCTACATAACCACAGACAAACCGGATACAAATCAAAAGCGACGGCGACCGACACCGCCACTGCGTTGACGGATTCGGTGCTGTCAACGGCTCTCCCAATGATAAACGACCGTTTAACCGGCGACCGTCTAGACCGCGGGGCCGCCCTTATAACAATCATGGCCGGGAGGGTCGGAGGGCGGCCTGCGCGCGTCGTCGTCGGCTGCTGCTGTCAATCATCGTTCGTCAAGGAGCCTGTATAAAATAGCGAGCAATATACTCGATACACGCGTGAATTATTATAAATGTATTAATATAATATTAAATAATCGTGTCAGATAATCATTTTAACGTTATCCCACTGCAGTTATCGGCGTATAGTGTACCTACCTATACGCGTCAGACGACGACTCTTTTTATAATATACTAAGATTTTAATTAGAAATTCATTTGAATATGTCTATATTTAAAGAAATCAATACCTAACAAGTAGTAGATTGTTAAGTTATTTCTTCTTTACGTGTCAAAGGTAATTTACCTATACATAGTTTATTTAATATAGGCTATTATAATAGTAGGTATACTTGTTTAGTATAATTCAAAATCTATTGGTATACTAAACAAGTATACACCTAATGTTGGATCTATAGGACATTTGACGTCAGGGACTAATACAAATTTAGCGCCCTTACATAGTATTAGTGTTCAGATTGTAAACACTTAAGATAGTGTCCTTATATCAACAGCGCCCTAACCCACGCCCGAGGCAAGGATACCCACTTGCCCCCCTCCTAGATCGGGGTATACATCACAACATAATAATGTTATGTAATATATATCGATGGGTACGGAGTCTCTAATAATTTGTATTAATATACTTAAAATACAGCTGGGCTTTCGGCTATCAAAATTACAAACTAGTCGATTGAATTATCAAGGAAAATTATTTTATTTTAAAACAAATTTCCTTATATGTATAGTTGTAAGTTAACAACATAATATTATAACTATATACAAATTACAAAAATTATACTATTAGACTTTTAAGATTTTTCAAGGGAAATTACAGACCTGCATTCTTGGTTGAAATGATTACTTTAAATGTTTCCTAATTTAAACACATATTGATTAGCTATAATATATAACTTAATACATATAACATAATGTTAAGTCATTACTTATTCTGTGTTCATTGTTCATTATATGCATACTTATTCGGCACATATAATTATGTCAGGAATAGGAAAAAACACGATCAAAACTTTTATTACTACGAGTTGTGGCATATAGCCTTAAACAACAATAATATCACTATCTCTTATTGTCATTTAATATTATACTGTAAATTATAGGTATATAATTAAACTGTTATCATACATTATTAAATACATATTTTTAATCGATGTTTCATATAATTATATACATTATACTTATTTGATATTTTATAAAAGTTACCTATGATACATTCTTATTGTTTTGTTAGGTAATCAAGTCTTGTGTTCAGTGAGGTTATATTTGTAATAACATAGTGTAATTTTTAAATTATATTCAACATTATCTAGAGCTGTAGTTTTCAACCGGAGTGACATGGACCCAGCTTAAGGGTGACACGAAAAATCAACGAGGAAAAGAAAAAAAAAATTTGCGAAAAAAATCATATTATTATTATATTCATATTAAAATCAACGTTTTGAACGTTTGTTTCTGTATACCTACTGTATTTTTTATTTTTTTTAATAATCGAATCATTTTTAAATATAAAGCTAAAATTGAATATTATTATTTTGATGTTAGGGCATTGAGTGTTTTTTTTTTTTACAACATTCTTTGAATATTAATTTAAGAACTTAAAATTGTTTTTTTTATTTTAAATGTTGTACTACCTATTACTTATTATGCTTTGTATTTTGTACAAAAGTAGCTACATTATAGCACACTAAATATTAAGCCCCGCAATGAATTTATATATTATTATATCTATAAAATCCCATGACGCTTTGACATAGTACCTACAACTCATAAATGCATCGATGAAGATTTTTTTTTGTATAAATGTATATTATGTATTATACACAATATATAACTTTAATACTTTAGTAAGTAGTAACTAATTTAGAGTCTATAATACGGTGCAAAAATTACTGCATAAGTAGAATTTTTGACTGCAACGATAAAAATATGGAGAGATGAATATCTTCGAGCCGAAATACGCCGTGACTGCTGCCCGCGGAAATCGAACGAGCTACGTTAGCGGGGATGTTATCGCTGAGCCGCCCGCGCACACGAGCACAAAACATTTCTGTATAATAATATTGTAGAGTGTGATAAAATATTAAATGAATACATGCGCACGCAATGATATAATCCCGGGAACGCACGAGTCCAGCCCTCGCCAAAACATTTTCGGAGGAGCGAACATCACAGTGGTGTTACCATGACGACCACGGCGAGGGACTGTCGTAGTAGTCGTATTCTTTGTCGCAAACGCAGGAAACCTTTGGTCGGTGAAGTCTAGGTTGGCATGAAGTGAAAATGAATATTTTGAGATTTCGTTGATAATGATGTTGAGAAATTTGTGACTTAAACTTTACGGCTTGATGGCTATAACTATAAATAGTTTTCTCCCTACTCTCGAAATTTACAATTATTTTCATTACAAAATTACAAATAAAATCATTTTAGATTTCGAACAGTGCGACAAGTGTACTAATTTTACAATAATGATGTATGTGTGTATTTATATTTTTTTGTCTGACGTCACCTTTTGGAGATGTAAGATGCTTAAATTTTCAACTTGAATATCTTTTCTGGCAGGAAAACGGATCTTGTAGGTACATTAGAAAAAAGGGAGTCAAAAGTAAAAAAAATTCAAAACTTTTTTTAATATTGGGTATAAAACAAAAAAAAAGTATTAATAAATACCATGAACTTTGTGCAAAATTAGCTTTTAACAGTATTGATTTAATTATTTTGTTCTAATTCAAAAACAAATAACTGAAGATATTGTTAACATTTTCACTTAATTTTTCTATTAGAATTTAGTTATACATTGTTTGATAACTATAAATACAAATATATTATTTAAAATTTTCTAAAAAATGTTTTATTTTTGTTTTTTGATAAGCACGATAACTATTCTTTTTGGTAGATCAAATTACTTAAAAATGTAATATACGATTTTTGTTAACTTTTATTACTGGGATTAAATACGTCGAGCGTAATTTACCAATATTTTTCATTTTTGCATTCAAATATCAGTATGTCAAAAATACTTAAATAAACACAAACTCTAAAAAAAAAAAAATAACTTCGTAACCTATTTAATAATAATTGAGTATAATAAATATAACAACGTCAGTGTATATATTGAGTACGTTATTTATTTCAACGAAAAATATCTACAACAAATAAATTTTATTCGGACTTATATAACTATAAGACGCAATCTGAACGCTTTATTAGGCTATTCTATTTATTTTATAATAATAAGCATATCGTCATATTATTTTTTATATACTATAGGCTATATAGTTGTTGCCTGTTGAGTTCAATTAGTACAATTTTATCTGATACGTTACACATTATTTTTGTTTAGCACCAGTTGCCTTGTGAAATGATATTCGAGAATGCAGTTTATTATTATCCGGTTGTTTTTGTTTCTATAAAATTTTCTTTTAACAGTAAAAAGGACAGTGGATTTTTTTCAAGCTAATTAGCAAGCCTAAGCGGTTAGTACGGCCGATAGTCCATATGGCCTAAAACTAATTACAAGTAGAGGATAATATAATAATATGTAGGTAGCTAAAATCCCATATTGCTGTTTTTCTTGTGTCTGCTTGACTAAGTGGTGGTACCGTGGTGGAGGAAAATATTGGTTAGGAAATGATTGCCTTATTAGGCACATCAAATGTGTTGCAGAAATTATTGTGCAGAAAAACGTTTTCTCATTCAATCAAGGTTATTATTGACTGATATAAATGCAGTTCTCTAGCAAGTTAGGCAATTGTATACCCTTGTCGAGTAGGTTCTGGGCTCTTCAGTGTTGGCTGGTATGGTTTATGATTACCGGATAGGCAATCGTAATTTAAAGTGACTCAGTATGTAGTCGACCACTGGTGACAAGACTTAACTCTAATGGATCTGTTGAATATTATGACAATGATGGTGTTCTAGATTGAATTGGTTAGAAAAGACCCTTTATAGTGAACGAGATTTTTGAACATCAGGATGACCGTGTTGTCTTTCTGGCTGAGTTCATTAGGTGTGGAAATTTGGGAGTTTGAAGACAGATGTTCATTTAAAATATAATTTTGTGTAGATAGACGAATTAAAGTAGTTAAGATTTTTTACTGTCCAGTCCTTAGCAATTACATTAAATTATTTTGAATTGTTCGTTCATCTTGGGTTTATGAGTGAGTGAAACAAAGCCAACAGGATGATAACTTTGAAATTTGATGAAGTAGATAAGTGGTGAATAGGGTGCTTTAGGGTATTAATTAAGGCAGAGTTCTTTTGTTAGGTAAATTAATTGGAGTTTGATAGAAATTTAACAAATAAGTAGCTTAAGTATTGATAGTTTATTTTGAGCGAATGAAAACTTCGATGTTTAAGTTATAGTGATTAGTGTGAGGTCACGAGGATTGTTTTTTTGAAGATCTAGATGTAGACAGTGTTTTCACTGTTGTAGTTACAGCGATTAAGTAGGTGATCAGGCATTTTGGTGCAGGATTTAGTTGTATGTTCATTGTTCATTGAAGCATTTTGACTGATACAGGTAGGTAAGTCTGAAAATGATTTTATTGTGAGATATATTATGTATAACGATAGTTTACTAGTTTTTACTGCCTTTTGGAAACTTGTGCACGTGGATAATAGCACGCCATAGGATTTCAAGGTTAGGTTATTTTCAGATTTTATACTGAGTCTTCAGAATTATAAATTAGTACACCACTGAGAAGCACCTTCAGTTGTCACTCTATGGGTAATGAGAGAGTGTGAAAGAGCATATTAACGCTTATAATAAAATCCCGTACTGATTAAAAAGTTTCTAAGTCAAAAGAATGTAGGTTGATACTATTAGTAGAGAATTTTTCAGTATGCTTGTGATTCGTAAATGAAGATTTAATTATATGTATAGTTGGCTGATAATGACTCGTGCACTGATCGGATAAACGTTACTCCAAAGTTTATAAATTAAAAATAAATTTAACACAATTTTTGATTATGACAATATTAACTTAATTTTCATAAATATAAAAATATGAAATAAGAATAACAGAATAATAATACAACATTTATACAACTGTTATCTGTGTGTATCGATACATTAATTGGATTTTACACCTAGTCAAATTTTATAGATCATAATTAATTCTGTCATAATAGACTGTAGTATAGTATTATAGTATTTATTATGTATAATACATAATGATTTTAATTTTTAAGACAACAACTTTGGCTTAAATTTAAAAAGAAACACACAATTTTATAATTCAGAAATGTATTTAAAAGAGCACATTGTATACATATTTTTGAAATCTATATGAACATTTTTTATATATAGTTTTATCCTAATTAAACGTTTACATGATAATTTAATTTAATTTTATGTTTATTGGTAAATGTCTAAGTTTTTAAAAAGAAGTAAATAATAAATTACAGGAACTTAAAATTTATTTATTTACACATGAATTGTATACAGCTGAAAAAAGAATTTAGCTGCATAACGAAATGTACGGTATCCAAAAATATGTGTGTTGTTATAACACGACAAATGATTTTCAAATGAATAAAATACAATTTTTTATCCAAAAAATTATGATAACATTTTTCATCCTTAAATTCTACTATCTTCTTCTGCAGAAAGTAGGTATATCAATTGCATCTTCAAATGTTTGTGGTAACGTCGGAAACAATATTATTATGGTCTCAATATAATGATTTACGCACTTATAATAATGTAGAATATATTCTTTATATTGAATATGTTCATACTGCCTATGATAAATTGGTCATTTTATACAATGACCGGGATTCTAATAAAATGTCAGAACACTATAGAAACCCTTGAAAAATTTTCAAATTTTCCAAAATTAAAGGCCATTCAATACATTCAATAACTATTATAATGTGCGTATTATACGCATATTATAGAATTATACTATTATATCTATAAATAAGTACACTGTACAGTGTATACACTATATAGTTAAATAATAATAGTACACCTACAGTTATTTAAGTCATTACGTATTTACGCACTTTATTTTTCAAGTTATTGTATAAGTACAATAATATTATAATGATATTATTTAAATTATTTAAAAAAAAAATGACCAAGAAAAAACATATGAAAAAATACTAACAAAATTAATCTTTCTAAAAAACATTATATTCCTATGAAATGAATTCATTTTTTAGAGTTATCTTTAATTTAATTCAAATTATTCAAAAGTAATAAATTACCAATATTTATTAGTATAATATGTATAAAAAAAAAAATAACAATATAATATATTATTACTTATTATGTAAAATTATTATTGTATTTACTTATTTACTGAATACCTACCGTGTTATATTTGTATAGTTTTGATAACACTAGGTATGTCATAGCTTGATTCATTGGTTGAAATTGAAATCACATTCTAAAAAACTGAAAAATACTCGTAATATTCTAATATAATTATATATAACTTTAATATGTAGTTATTTTAAAAAAATATATTGTTTTCAAACTAACAAATCTTATTAGCATTATGAAGTGTTTACTTTTAGTCATTGACACGCGCTCTAGTAGAAAAAACAATAAATATAAATCCCTTATATCCAAATAAAAATTTACAAACAGATCACGAAGCACGTAGATAACATAATATATTCAAATTCGAAAACCATGAAATCAGAAATACATCAATACATTATAATATGTATTATTAACATATTGATTAAGTAAAAAAAATATAATACCTGGTTTTTCAATTATATAGATAGGTACATTATTTTTGAAACAGTTACATATACCTATCATTTATTACCAAAATAATGATTTTTTTATCTTGTGTATTTGAATTTAAAAAATTGAAATTTTTTCATTCCTATAGGTAAATAGCTCAAAAATAGTTAAGACAATTAAGAAAATTTTATCATTTAGTAAAAATGTACTGTTATTTTTTTTTAAAACCAAAACAATATTAAAAATTGTTATAAATTATAATAATATAATTATGTATTGTTTTCGTCTTAGTTGCAAGTTTGCGACTGTTACGAGTTTGACCATAAACCTGGCAGTGGTGGCATTGTAGAATATCTTTTTTGGGGTAGGCTGGTTTGATTTTGACCTTCATGTAGGTCTCCATGAAGTCCAAAAATAAACCTATCTTAGGCTTATAAAAGTAGCTTTATAATACATTACAGACGAAATGTATTTTAAATATATGAATTAACCTAGTTTTAATGTAAAATGTTAACTCAAGTAAATTTGGTGCAATTGGACTGTACCCAAAACGAATTATTATTATTTTTTTTTTGGAGGGGGGCACAAATGGGCAACCCCTATGTTACCTATATTTATTTTAAAATACATGAAATTCAAATTAAAAATGATCGCATTTTGTATTTCATTTTACATTTTTTGTATATTAAGTACGTATAGTAAAATTTAAGGCCCCGATACATTCATGGCTCATCAGGTGGTGCCTTCAACTCTTGCAGCTGCGGTATAGTTGCGTCACTATTTACTTGTATAAATGATAATATTGATTTTGTATTTTTTAGATCATACTATTTATTTAATTGTTGTTGTGTTCAAGTTGTTATTGTTTTTATCGCTATTTAAATCACCAGTTTAGTAATATCGTCATTATTGAACTTTTATAATATAATAACAATACATACCTATCGTTATAATTTTTTCAAATTAAAAAAACAATTAAAATTAATTTTTACATTTATTCGTTGTTGATACTTTATCAATTTTTTCTATATTTCACGTATTCAGGCAGGTATTACCGAAGATGACAAACAGTGGTCTTTATTGAGTGATCAGAGCCAATTAGTTTAGTATTAATTTAATAATTGCAGTTATTGTCTGGTCCCCATTCATCGTAGCCGATTCACTAAGAGCTGATAAAGTGCAGAAAAGGTTTCTGAATTATACCGGGTACCGTTTAAAGTTAAAACATATAGTTCATTCACCTCACAATTATCAGCCTATAAATGAAAGGTTCGCTGTCTTATATCTCAGTCCTCTAGATGTCAGACCCTTAGTTATAATTTTTTCGTAAAACATAAAAAAAATTGATTAAGTATCAACAACGTAGGTACCTATAAAATGTTTTAAAAAAATTTTAATTGTTTTTGAAATTTGTAAAAATTATAAGAATATGTATTTCGATAATATTTACCCGATTTATTTATAAGAATTGAAAGACAAGAAATTTCACTTTTCTATTATCGAAAAGTAAAAGAAAAATTAATTAAAATTAATGGAGAAATGGCAAAAAAAATATAAATATACAATGAATCAATTTTATTAAAAAATAAAGACTATCAAGCAGTTTTAAAATATCAGAAATACTAAATGGAAAAGAAAACACAGATGAATTACCTGAAAATTTGTGATAAAGTAATCTCATATGTATGAAAAACTGTCCAGTTAACATCGTTGACGTCGAACGTTCGTTTTCAGTGTACAAAAATGTACTCACTTTCAATTAGAAAATATCAAACAATTTTTAATTGTTCAATGCAATTTCCAAAGAAAAATAATATTAAAAGGTAACACCAAAGAAAACTGAAACTTTTAACTGTTTTATGTATTAATGCATATAAATACTTATTTTTATACACACTTTATATTTAAAATAAAATAAAATAATTTAATGATATATTCAAGTGTATATAATTTTTTTTATGTATAGTATTTTCGTACATATTTGATGATATTTTAATTTGCGTGTATATTTTTATGATTTTCAATGCAATAAGCCCCAATAAGTCATCATTTTTAGTATAATTAATAATAATTATAAAAGGTATATTTAAACCATTTTATGTAACTATTTAACTTTTGAGCAATAGATATCCTCATATTGTAAAACAGTTTGAATAGTTTAATAGTATAAATAGATAATACCTTAAAAATAATTAATGTTTTTTGAAAATAGTAAAAGTTTTATTTATAAATAAATAGTCAGGATTGTATATTCTTAAGATGTTTTAATTTTAGAATGAAATACTTAAGAAGAGAATTGTATTACATTTTTAAACCTTAGCTATAGAAATTTGAAATTTAAATAAATTTTTTACCATGCCATTTTTTTTTATCTCTTTAAATTACAAACTAGATCCATTTCGCTATCCAAAATCATCCTCAAAGTTAAAAATCAAAGTATTTTATCAACTAAGTACGTATATTTAAACTTAAAACTAAAATATCTGAAAATAACTATTTGTTTAATATTGTATTATGTTTGATGTATGATTCTTAAAATAACAAGTTACAATTGTTAATTTTAAACAAAATTGGGACCGTCTAAATACTATTATATTCTTAAAATAACAGGAATATTGGTACTAAAAACAACTTAATTCAATTTTAAAATCAACTAAGTATTTCAACAGTTTTAAAATGATTCCTATTGATTTTAACTGAAACATAAATAAATTACAACAAAACAACAAAGTATCTTAATTTTACTATTTACAATTTATTGCATTAGAATCTTTAATACTCAATATCGGTTATTCAAACCAACGCACCATTATGGTTTCACTTAATAAAAAAGGAAAACAATTATGTATTTTAGTATGTGACATAAGAGCTATAGTAAATGAGTTGATTTAAATACATCCCATTTTTGTGTGTGTATTGGCCATTGAGTACAATTAAACATAAAAAACACACAAATAAAATAAATAAGTTTATGGCTCTGGTCAAAATCTATAATCTCAAACGGTTTTAATGTTTTTTAACCCTAGAACACACGCATCACGGTCAAAAAGACCGGGCTTTTAGAATTTTGTCCATTGCTTTAAAAATATGAAATATTAATTTAACCCAACCTAGATAGCTTCGAATAAGGTGATAAACTAAAATTAGATACAACTTCTAATTAAATACAATTTAATGTCTGTACTATATAGAAGGGTTCAAAGTTCATTACCTATTGAAAAAACTGTCTAAAAGACTGTGTGCATGCCGCATGATATAACCTTACCTATACTTAATAACATTTATATGAAAGTTTAATTTGTTTGTATTAAGTATTAATAAAAGCATTTGACAATTTTTACTTATTTAAGAGCAATAAAATAATGATATTTAAATTTATCGAGTTTTATGTGATATAATTATAAAAAATATAAAATAATAATTAAATAAAAAAAAAAGAAATTGAAACAGAAACAGAAACATCAAATTATATGATACCATCTTAAATTTCCAAGTTAAACATTTTAACTTGTGATTAATTAACTATTCGTTTAAAATTACATTTTTATGTGTCAAAAATATACTCCAAAAAACATTTTGCTTTAGAATATGAAATTAAAAAATTGATATCATTCAAAAATGTATAATAATAAAAATGTTCTGTGTCCAATACAATTTAACTATGTACCTACAAATAGTATTTTTTTGAAAAGTTATAACTTATCGAAACAAATTTGTGTAAGATCCAAAACTATTTGATACATTTCTGTTGTATACCTACATATTTATTCGACTATAACTTGAAATTGTATGCTGAATTTATAATTGCAAATCGTCGGTTGAATAAGCTTAAAAATGGTAATGAATAATAATAATAAAAATAATATTTTTAACAATTATTTATTTTATTCTATAAACTATTGTTTTACAATTCAGTTTATAAATTAATACCTATGCTTTTATTTGAAGTAGTCTAGACAATTGTATAATTTTATTTATACCTACTAACTGATTTTGTACAACTATTTTTAAATGTACAACAATTTATTAAAAAGGTTGTTTTGTATTCAATTTTCAAGCTTTAACTGCCTTTAAGATCGTTTATATTTCAATATATTATATCGTCAATATTAATAGATAAAGCAAATTTTGGGGCTGTTTCTTTGTCTTATAGTTATTTTGATCATAAAATGCTATATCTTAAGTGTAGGTTTACACATTCTGAGGTGAGTTGTGGGCGATACTATACGCGGTAAACAATTATTTTAATATATCATAATATATAATACAGCGGTCTTATACGTCGAAATTCAAATTTTACAGGAGAGACACAAAACCTATTTAGTGTAACTCATGATGTTCCCTTTTCAAAATAAATAAATTAAAGATACACATAGGTACTGTTACTATAGGAACATGTAGATATGTTTCGTTTTCACACCAAATAGTGTGTTTTGATACAAATAACATTAATATAATAATTTTCCATATAAATCTGAAAATGTCAACATTTTGGACATGTTCCCTAACTAAAGTGCTACTAAAACCTCCAGCAAACTGTCAGGTATAACAGTAAAAAAAATTGTAACAATACGTTGAATGATGTGAATTTGTATGCATGACCAAAAATAGGGACTTTTTTTATAGTATAAGAAGATAACACAAAGAATCACAAAGATATTTTGATATAACTAATATCTCTATATATATATATTATATATGAAGAGACTTATCCTGGTTGATTCATCAACTTCCAGACCAAACCACTGGGTCTAGGGACTTGACATTTTTTACAGAGGTTTCTTAAGTAATGTAGAGGCGCACTAAGAAAGGATTTTTAAAATTCGCATCTTTACTCAAACTGGGATTTTGAGATTTACGATGGAAATTTTGTTTATAAATAGTTGCTATAACAACCTGATTTATGTATTGACACATTTATCACTTTATTATTACAGTTAATTATTATTATCATTATTATTAAATAACGCGTCTTCGTATACGCACACTTACAAAGTGTATGTACGGTAACTACGGTTTTTTTTAAATATTGAAATGTATAAAAATAACATGAAGTCGTAAAATATCCAACGCATTTACGTATACACGAAGACAAGGTGTTTTACTTATTAATTATTATTTTCGAATATTTATTATTAATGCGTCTTTGTTACGCGCCCCAGTTTATGTACGGTTCTTTCTAATTCTTATCTAAATTTTTTTACATTCTTACAAATTAATAAAAATATAATTAATATGGTTGTCAAATGTGAGCTGGTGGCAGCTGGACAATATTATTTTTGGTATTGATTGAGGTATACCTCAATGGTGAACTGTATGAAAAATTTGGATCAGAAAGGAACCAAGATTGCAAGTCAAAGCTCTGCACAAAAATGTAATAGACGCTATAGTTATCACTAGGTGCGCTAGAGGAGTTATAGTTTTAAATCCGTGAATAACGTTAATTCCAACTGATTATCCCTTTGAATTTAAAAGAATACAATTCCCACTCAACGTTTGCTTTGCTATGACTATTAATAAGTCTCAAAGACAATCATTGAGCATGGCAGGGATTGACTTGAGAGAAGAATGTTTTTCA
Organism: Aphis gossypii; assembly: GCF_020184175.1. Lineage (NCBI taxonomy): Eukaryota > Metazoa > Arthropoda > Insecta > Hemiptera > Aphididae > Aphis > Aphis gossypii. The sequence continues at coordinate 53,416,405 of NC_065530.1, read as the reverse complement.
CATGGACAGAATATGTCGCATGTTCTAGAGTTAGCTCTGACAGTAGTTTGGTTATTTTAGCCCCAAAAGGCAGTAGCAAAAATACTGTTTAAAAAGAGGTATCGAGATGAATAAAATATGTCAATATAAATATTTTTTTTTTTGGTTATTATAATACCATAATGTAAAGTAAATTTTTGCCGACTTATAATTATTATAATACATGGGCAACCTAGGATCAACATAATATCTAAAAGCAGACTGTAATAATTATAAAAACTGATAAAATAAAAGTCATAGTAGGTAACACAAAAAAATGTACACGGGCGAAGTCGGGTTTTATTCAGCTAGTATTATATTACAATTAATTAGGTTTTAATTTTGGAGTAGAATATGTAACGCTATCTGTTTTTAAATTATTTTATTAGAATGAAGTAGTCCACTTGTCAAACATTTGCTAATAGATCGCGCCACACATGTTATAATTTTCCAAACAACCAATCCCTAAAATAATAATAGTATAGTAATATTTTATAACACTGGTTATTGACAAAATTGATTTTTTTTTTGAATACTATTGTAATTTAAAAATAAATAACTGTAAATACTTTTATAAATATTAAATTTAATTGTTCATAAAATTTAATATAATTTGTACTTTTTACATAGTTTTACACTTAATATAATAAGGTATTGTTAACAAAGTTTACAAAACAGTCCATTCATCAATAATCTTTTAATGTTAATAAACTTTTAGATTCTGAACGAAGTGATGAACTTTACAATGATCGGTGTTTTTTTTTTTTGTGTCTGTCTACAACATAACTATAGTCGAAATAATGTTTCAATTTCAAACTTTGGGAGTGGTTTCCGTTGGCAAAGTGAATATCCTTGGTGCATTATAGGTCAAAAGTAATTATTTTCCAACCATTTCCAAAAAAATCGAGAAAAACAAAAAAAAAAGTGACGGAAATACGGGAATTTTTACGCAAAATCAATTTTCGACCAAATCGATTTTTTTATATGGTTGTAACTCAGAAAACTAATCACTATAAATACTTGACATTTTCACCATATGTTTATGTTACTGTTATTAATATATGGCTAAATGTTTAAAATATTTTTTTTTTTTTTTATGAGTTATTTATAGACCACAGAAATTTTCGATTTTTCTGAGAATTTTTTTTGGAAGTGTCGATAAAAAAAATTCGGAAAGGCAAAAAAACTTGAAAATTGAATACAAGATTCCTTATGAGTTGTTCTTATTGTAGTTAAAAAAATTCAAAAATCATTTGTCGCAATTTTTTTTATAAGCTTTTATAGATCAAATTTTTACGAAACATGTCGAAATCACGAAAATTTGCAAGTAATTTTGAAGTTAAAAAATTATAAATTTTTTTGTGTTTATATCTAAGGATTAAAAATACAACACTAAGTTTTCCATAAGTTTTCTTTCAAGTAGTATTAGAGAAAACTCGAAGCATCATTAAAGGAAAAATTTTAAGTGCGTTTGAATTTTAATTTTTTACGAAATAGCGTAACGATAACAATTTATCCTCAAACGATTTTAAATATTTGTTATCGTTCAAAAAGTATGAGTCGTAGGTACTTGAAGTTTCAGCAGTTATCTAGATTGGCATTTTCTTTATATGATTTAATTTTCAAAATATTTTGACTTTTTTTAAGCTATTTATAAACAGCTGAAATTTTAAATTTTTCTGAAAATTTTTTTTTGAAGTGTCGATAATAATTTTTTGCCCAAGCCAAAATACTTGAAAATTAAATACAAAGTTTCTCATAAGTTATTCTTATAGTGATTAAAAAAATTATAAGAATACATAGGCACAATTTTTTTTTTATTAGCATTTGAAGTTCAAATATTGACAAAAATTTGTCAAAATCATGAATATTTGCAAATTATTTTGTAGGTATAATTCATAAAAGTTGTTGTATAAATTATATAAGTAGCTAAGAGTTGAAAATTTAATAAAAGATTTTCCATAAGATTAGCTTACAATAGTTATAAAGAACTTAAATTTTGGTGTATTTAGGCTATTAAAACATATACCACCTTTCGTCTTGTTCAGAATCGTTTTTCGTATACAATGATACCTATCATTGTATTCAAATTTAGCACTCCTATAATATATACCTGATAGTGATCCACAAGGTGTCAAGGTACCTAATGTACAGCAAAGCGGTACCCACGTACCCGCTTTTTTTTGTGTGTATACAAGATAAATAAGAGAAAAATGCTTTGATTTCCACTTTTGTTGATGGTTTCTATTGTAAGATTGAATATAGTAGTACTTTTAAGAGGTCATTATAGAAAATAGAAAAATAAAAATAATTAATTTTTGAATCATTATAAGACAAACTTATGAATAGACTGAGTAGAGCAGGGATTTTTATGCACTACATTTCTAAAATAAATCGAAAAAGGTATGCCATATTGCCATATAATATAATGCAGTAAAAAACATAAAAATATGCAACAAAATATATGCAAAAATTTTTTTTTAATTTATATAAAATTCACAAATTAAACAACATACAATAATTAATTACTTAAATACACTAAGTTTATAAAACATTTTGGGTTTTAATATGCGATTAATTTCAAATTGTGTAAAAATATACAGAAATATACCAATCCAATTTCATCATTAGATTCAAATTGTTATAATTCGAGAAGATAACTGAAAAAAAAAACCTAAAAAAAAGGAAAATAATCATCGTATTAGATCATATTATATGTGAAATTTTTAATATGAAAACTTACCCCTTCACCTAGTATTGTACATAATGTGGTATTTTCATAACAGTATTTCGTGGCCTTTCATACTTAATTCGGAGATATTTCATATTAAATCTAAAAGGTACTGTGACGTTCCCTTAAGGTATATTTTTTTAAATCGTTCACGTGATGAAAATATTAAAGTATAGTTATAAGACACTGTTGGATATTTTCTGAAGTAGAGGGCTCTAGTAGTATAATTTATACGTAGCCGTTCAATGAACATATTTATTTAACATAACGTATTGCCGCATAGGTATATGAAGATCATTTTAATTCGCATTCAAAATAACACTTAGGTAACAGCCAAGTACATATTTTAATGAATCACTTTATTTTATTATAATTATAGTATGATGTTAATTTTCCTATAAATTATAATCATAAAGGTATATTGTAATAAACTAGAACTGTTTAACTGTTGTATGCTTCTTCATTATAGTGAATAATAAATAAAGTCGACAATTCCTATAATTTTTGTTGGAGTTTCAGAAATACATTACATACCAATATATCAGTAATGTACAATGTACCTACCTATAAACTTATATGATTACACACACACATATTATATTTTATAAATATATTTCAACGATGTGTGTTTTTTGTTTGTATTTTTTTTTTGTGTCTGTTACAACTTAACTTGTCGAAATAATTCTTCAATTTTAAACTTTGGGGGTGGCTTCCGATGCAAAGTGAATTCCCTTGGTGCATTATACAGGTAAAAAGTAAATACTTTCCTGTAGTTTACAAAAAAATCGTGAAAAACGAATAAAAAGTGACTGAAAAACGGGAATTTTTGTACAAAACCAGTTTTCGACCAAATCGATTTTTTTATATGGTCGTAACTCAAAAACTAATCCCTGTAATTACTTGAAATTTTCATCAAATGTTTATATTAGCGTTATCTATAGGTACAGGGTTTAATTATGTTTGACTTTTTTGAGCCATTTAAAATATTCGTTTTTGTTTAGTTTTTTTTTTTATAAATATCGATAATACTTTTTTTGGCTGAGTCAAAATACTTGAAAATTTAGAACAAAGTTCCTCATAAGTTAGTCTTATAGTAATAATAATAATTAAGTATTAAGTATAATCGTGAAATATTTAAATATAAATCCTATATTGCTTATTATGTGTGTGATAAAAACATTAGATAATTTCAGAGATTTCCTAGAGTATAAAAATAATATGAACAAGGTTATAGTTCATTTAAAAATTAGTATGTATATTACATTTTAATTTGTTCAACATTAAAAATGAAGACTTTCTAATCTGTAAAAAATATTATGATCGATTAAAAAAAGTAATATTGCACGTATACTAAAAGCTAGCCGTATATAAATTGTAAATATCCTAAAATATGAATTTAATGCTCCCTATCATTATCTCTAAAATCACATTTTAATCCTAAGCCACCCACCTGAAATATTTAGTATTAAGTCATTAATGATAACTGATGTTTAATGATTGAATAATATTATTATGTTTGCGTATAATTATTATTCATATAAATACTTCCTGTGTAGAACGTTCTGTTCTTACTGAAATATTCATGTTCTGGTAATTTTTTAGTATACACTAGATAGCGACTAGTGTCCGATCAAATCGTTTGCCAGGTTCAAACGAACTCTTATTACTTCTAAATAGATCTGTTTTTGCTCTAAACTTACTCATCGAATATGCGATACAAATTTTGGAATCTGATTTGATCATTTCGTCTTCTTCAGATTCCATTTATAATTATTTATTTGTAATCTGTTTATGATAATATGAAATTTAATATAAAGTTTGAATATAGGAGTTTGTACGCAACATAGTTTACATTATCAAAAATTATTAAAAAAAAAAAATAATAATAATAAATGATTTTGATTGAAAAGAATGAATACATAAAAAGTATTTTAGTATTTAAATTTCACATTAAATTTTTAAAACTCATTTGGTAACAATAGTTAATATATTATAAACATCTTACAAAAAATATTAACGAGTATTGAGGTGAACTTACAAACAAACGTATTTTTCTTATTAAAAGCAAATACACAATCGCATGATATCCCACAATATCATTTTCATTTAATAATAATAATAATAAACAATGCTTAGAGCTCTTTTTATTTATTTATTTTTTTATAAATCTAATTCACTCGTTCGATTTGGTCTGATCACGCATAACATGGCATTTATTACGTTTTATTTAATTTTTTTTTCATATATATATATATATATATATATATATATTGATCGTTCACTATAAGCTACTTACATCACACCTGCACTCCATGTTTTAATTCAAATTATACAAAAAACATCTAACGTCTACCTAATGGTTTTTTTAAAAATAAGGTTTAAATATTTTTAGCGTACTTTAACCAAAACCAATTATTTTTCTTTGTCGTTATTTTTGCTGACACAAGTAATGATGTTAAATTAATATTAAAATAATATTTACTTAATTGCCCATACCATTTATAGTATAATATAATACATTAATCCTATAATGATATGCGGTCAGTGAATAATGCATACTGAATACGGTGGCAAAGCTGTTTAGTTCGGCAGCTACAAACATTTTTTTCTTTCACTCGACAATGTTTTCCAACCTCATGTGGTTTTTGGGTAACCGTATTTTGGGAAGTGAAGACAAAATGACGATCGGGATAATGATATCACATTCCTGGGATAGAATGGAATACCAAATATTTTATTAACACCGACCTATAGCTGATATTGTACAATTGAACAATTTAAACCAGGGCTTGAAACCGTTTTTAAAACCGATTTCAGAAACCGGTATAAACCGTTTTAAAACCGAAACCGAAAATAATTGGATACCGGTATTTAAGTCAAACCCAAAACCGGCAAAAATTGGATACCGGTATTATAATTTAAAACCAAAACCGAAAAAAATTAAATACCGGTATTAAAGTCAAAACCGAAACGTAAAAAAATAGGAAACCGGTATCAAAATCAAAACCAAAAAAAGAAAAAATTGTAAACCGTTAATTTTTTTTTAATTTACGTGTTTTTAAAATTTTAAACACGTAAATTCCATTAATATGTCCGTGAGATCGTGATTAAAATGTTGATAACCATTTCATTATTTGCAAAATTATTAGTTGTTTTATTAATAGTAATGAATATATTTCTTTTAATTGGTAAGTTTTGTTTAATTTTTATCGTTAAAGTTAGGTAACCTAACTTTTTCAACTTTAATTTTATCTAAATCGAAACTGAAACCAAAACCGAAATATATAAAAACCGGTATACAAAACCGAAACCGAAACTTAAATTTTTAATACCGGTATTGAAAAATTAAAACCGAAACCGACACTAAAAAATTTAGAAATCGGTATACAAAATCGAAACCAAAATCGTAAAATTTCAAAATCGGTATACAAAATCGAAACCAAAACCGAAATTTCCTAATACCGGTATTGAAAAATTGAAACCGAAATCGAAAAAATTAAAGACCGGTATACAAAATCGAAACCGAAACCGAAATTATTTCAATCGGTTTCAAGCCCTGATTTAAACAAGCATAAGGCATAACATCCCTTGAATAGGTTAGGTTAAAAAATAATTCAGATATTTGTATTTTGTTGCGTGTATTTAAAAAATGAACGCAAAATAAATCACTTATATTTTCCAATTAAATAATGAAAATTTAATTATAAAAAGAAAAAAATCAGTAGAAAATCGTAACTTCACTACACATTCTTGTATGCAATACTTCAATACTTTGTATGATTGTATGAGTATTCAAAGACGGCAAGAAAACCATATTTTTTAACTGTACAATGACTATTTTACATTTTAATTAAATTCTACTAAATAATCAATCATTATATCATATTTTATAAAAATACGTTTTCAAATTCTATTTTTTATAATGGAAATTTAATTTAGCCAGAAAAAAATGTACAATAAGAAAATATTTAGTTTAAAAAATAGTAATAAAATAAAATAAAAGTTGTTGAATATTTATTACCTATAGTTTATATAGAAAACCAAATATGATAATTTTTTTGTTACTTTATTTTTGATTCTAAGTTGATCCGATGAGTGAAGAATGAACTGATCATATATAATGATGTGTATTTTTTCATAAATTATGATGTCTGTCTTCATATTCTGGTCTTAAAGTACTTTAAAAAAAATAGAGAAAAACGAAAAGTTTTATGTAAAAACCAGTTTTGAGTGTTTTGACACAATAAATATCGTTTTTTTCTTGTAACTCAAAATGACTAATTGTAAGGACTTAAAGTTTATAAAATAATTTTCTATAAATAATATAATTATCAAGAAAATTAAATATAAATATTTTGGCGTTCTTATAAACAAATAAATAATTGAAATTTGAAAGTTATTACTTTATTAGTAGTTTCCTTACCGAAAAAAAAAATTATGTTCGAACAAAACCATGTTTTTTTTCATAAGAAGATATTAATGCAACTTAGAAATTTCAAAAATGTTTAATCACATGATTTTTTTATTAATATTTGAAATTCAAATTTTGAAAAAATTAGACATTTAAACAAAGAGTCAAGTTTTTTGTTGAAATTAAAATATATAGGTAACTCGTATATAAGAATTAGAGAACTTTTACATATACAGATACATATTATTATACTATTACTATTATATTTTATTTAGTTATACTATGATATTTTCAAAACATTTAAATTAATTTTTAACTATTTTTTCTATTAATACAGCGAATTTTTACAATTTATACTACGGCAAGTCGGAATTGACTCAAAAGTTAATAACAATGATATCTATTATTTAAAATACTCATACCAAGGGCGGCCAAACGGTAGATCGCGATCGATTGGTTTTAATAATGAAATAAATGCAACATTTATGGGAAAAATTTATTCAACCGATTGAATAATAATAAAAATATAATACATTTTTTTAATATCAACATTAATTAATAATATGTTATGAAATAATAAATATACTTAGTAATATTATATAATATATATATAAATGTGATTTCATAATATCACATTATTATCATGTAGCAAATTGTAATTTATAAAATTTTGGAACAACAATTAAATTCATAATATTATTAATATTAAATGTATAACATATAATTATAATTATAATAAAGCTTACATAATAATATTATTATTTCCTATTTTTATTATAATAATAATATACATTTAAAATAATTTGATATTCGTTATAACAAAATTAACGTAGAAATGTAATCATATATAATTTTTAAACTAATTTTTTTTTATATATAATAATTATACAATCGATATATTATTACTTAGCATAATAGGTGTAAGTGAAAAGAGACAGAAAACATAGTATGCATGATTAAGAAGTCGCCCACTAGTGAGTAGTGACTCTTTGCTTGATGGGTGATTGGGGAAGATAAGGTAATACAATTTTTTGGAGAGAGAGAGAGAGAGAGAGAGATAGAGTTAGGTTACTAAATATTTATATGACATTGAAAAAATATTTTGTATGTAATGAATATGATTATAGAAATCGTTTTTTCTACATTTTTTTGATTACAATAACGATAAAATAATAGTTGGACATTAAAATTATATTTTATAAATGTTATTTTAATAAAATTTTAATATTATTCTTTTTATAATATTTTTTAATAATATTCATATAATATTATTTTCTTTTTCAGAATCGTATTTTATTTTTTCGTTTATAATGTCTTGCTATTAATAATTCAAAATATTATTATAAAACAATACATTTTTTATAATATAAACATAATAATATATACTATAAATATTATTTTATTATTTCATTTATGATGTCATATAATTAATATATTCATAATGTTATTTAAACAATCCATTTTTAATGACATAATAATAATATATTCTGAATAATATTTTATTATTTCATTTATGATGTCATATTATTAATATATTCATTATATTATTTAAATAATCCATATTTTATAATCATAATAATATAATATATTATTATTATAATACCATCCAAAAGAAGTTTTATACTTTCTTTAAAAAAAATGAACAATACTTGAAAAGTAAATAAGTTAATTGTTAATTTATATACGAGTATAAACCTCTTAACTAGATTAAAAAATAACATACTTTAAAACTCTTTTTAAAATTTATCAATATCATTAACTTGCAGAATTTCTTGGAAATGTTATTTAACGCCTTATAATTAGGTATTGTATTGGTTAAAACTTAAATACATTTGCTTTTTAAATTAATATATTATGGACATTGTGATTTATTTAACAGTGTCTTTGCCTTTGTTCATAAAAATTATAACCTATTGAATCTATAATTTTTATAAATATTTATACCAAATAAGTTATATAACTGAGTATTAACTGTAGTATCTAAAATAATTCCATTAGATTTCATAAACTTACCATCAGGAACTGAAAAAATCCTATGATTAATTACGCATTAAACCAAACTATATAATATTTAAGTATACTTTATGTCTTTATATATATCCTATTTGACTAATTAGACTATCAGAGTATAGCTAATAACTATATAAGACTATTTATAATATGTTATAATTATTATATTTTATTATTTTAAAATAATATATTATATAACATTAAAATGTTTAAACTCAAAATGTATGAAGAGAGTATATAACTAACAAAAGTATACGTAAGTATTAAACACATATGATTATATGAATATAGTGATCTAGTATTCCAGTCATACCTAAAATACATTATAGTTTTCAATTGTGTTATTGAAATGTAGTGAAGCTGTAGGAATATTAAAAAAAAAAACGGTAAACATAAATTCTGTAAGGATTGAACAGTTGAAATATTTAAGTAAATCACATTTCTAACTTACTGTCGAAGACTTTAAAATTGTGATTGTTTAAACTGTGTACAATATTATTTACTGCTACATAAGCAATCCGAATTTTATATAAATCGACAAATATCCGACTAGAGTTAGTATTTATATAAATTAGTTTTGATATGTAATTGTAAGTGGACGTTATCATTTAAAATTACATAGTTTACTGTTTGTTGGAAGTACTATAAATAAAATATGATGCACTTTATTTTTTACCTCGGTTAAGTGATTTATTTGTGAGGTAGGTACCTCAATGATCATTTATTACTTAAATTTCCAACCAATGTAAATGTACCTCTTTATTAGAAACAGTTTTTATATAATATTAGATTTTGGGTCCATAGTTTATTTTTCACTATATTTAACATATTTTATCAATCACAATAAATTATAGTAGAAATAAGAAGTATAACTACGTATATATTTTGTTTGACAGATTATCATAATCTTATAACTTTTCAACCTAATCTTGTTTGTTTTAACATATAAAGATTTCTTTTCTCGATAACATTTATGGGTTATCTTTAGAATTATACACAACAGATTGTTATGCACAATCGACTAAAATGTATAATGCTATACATATTAACACAAATGCTTTTCTATATTTCGATTGTATTAGAATATGTTTTATCTATTAAATATTGTTCTATATACAAACGATTATACTAATATTAATTATATTTTATGATGATTTAAAATTATTGTGATACATATGCATTGAAAATATTTACGATAATATTATAAAATGATTAATGAATGTCCTAAAGAAAATAATATGTAGTGTTGATACACTATAATAATTTTACTAATTTTAATAATGATTTTATAAAATAAAGACTAATGTTGTAAGTACAGTTTTCGTTTAATTTTAGAGACATGATTCTTTTAATTAAGAATTCAATAAGTAGGTAATAAACTTGTTTTTTTTTAGATTATTATAATTTCTGTTGGTATACATTATAGTCATTATACATTATTTGTATTTAGAATAATACAGTTTTAGCTTTATAATAATATGTGTATATCCTTGAAAACTATATTCTACCCTTTCCATATAACTTGTTGTGAAACTATAATATAATATAATAGGTATTTGAAAACGTTGTAAATTTTATTCCTCTACACTTTTCATATGCTAATATATTTGAATATCGTTCATATTACTATGCTATACAGTATAGGTACTTCTAGGTTGTAGTAAACTATTATGAATTCTTTACGTAAATGTAATAAGTACATGAGATAAATATTAACGATGACTTATTTATCCATGCATAACTAAAAAAAGCTTCTCATTTTATAACTACAGAAAAATTAAAAGCATAAGTAATACACTCCAATAATATTATAAACATATTTTAAATAAATAAAAAACTAGCTGTATAGCTATGTGTTACATAGTGTAATCATTTTTAATTTGAAAACATAATATTATATATATAAATTTATAATCTATATAGCATGTTGCCCGAATCCGAACTATAGAATAATAATTTATCACCCGCAGTTGAAAAACAAAAAGTAAATGATTCGATAAACATACATGAGTTGGTTTCATAATCTAATTTATTACGTGCACCTACCAGATAATTTTTCGAACGAAATTTTCACATAAAACAAAAACAATTTTATTCATACAGGATTGTGCTTTTGCGGCTTCTTTTCTTTAAACAAGCGTTGACACAATCGTATCAATACTAAATATAGGTACATATAATCATAATGTAGTCGCGTTGGATACTATTGTACCTGTGATTAATATTATATTTGTATATAATTTTAAATTTATTACACTGCAGAACATAGGTAGGTACCTACACATTGCTTAATATTATTATTGTCATATAGACATATCCGGAGTAGATTTCCGATATGAAAGAAGGAAGTGTATCTGTCGTCTGCCACAGCTCCTTGTGGGGTCCTCTCACGTTTTTCTCATAGTCGAGGCGTCAGACGCGAGTGCGCGACACGTTCTTCGCTGGTTGTCGACCGTTTTCCACGCATATTACGCATTACCGCCGTTTTCCGCGCTGCGCCGTCCGCACAGGATAATCGGACCTAGCCGTCGCATCCAAAATACCGGCGGTCGCCACAGCCGTCACAGTCCAATAGTCTCACAAAATGTATATATATTATATGTTATAATCAAATATTATCGGTACCTATGGTAGAGATAATTCGTATCCGATACAAAACGCGTCTGTACGCGTATCGTCTATTGTGGCAGACGAACGACAGACTCGGGTTTCTAAAAAAACCAACGAGACACGATAATAACATCTATGCAATCTAATAACAATGCCGGAAGTGCTGTGTTGTAATTGAATGTGCGGCAAGAGAGAGCCTTATGTCAATAATAATAATAATAATAATATAATGATATTATTATTATCATTATATCACTATTATTGTGTGTTAGATATTTTGTCCGGCCAAACAAACCGCTTATCGAATATCGCTCTCATGTACCTAGCTGCAGTATGCATATAGCAGCAAGTTAATTTTTTTATGTATTTTATCTTAAAAATTATATATAATATATAATATTGTATTACCAATTCCTGAACCGTTAGAAAGTAAATTCAATTAAATACAATCAAATTTTGGCCGGAAACGAGCAATCACGATTTTAATATATTTTATATACCTACCTACGTTTACTCTTATGCTTTTTTAAGATATTTTGGAAAAACGATACATTTAAAAGTTTATACAATAGTACAAATATGTACGTAACTATATATCCGAAAAAAAACATTATTTATCATTCGTTAAATTTTACAATATTATGAGAAGTGACTATTTGTTGTATACGATCATAAAAAATCTATTATTGATATTTTGAAACGGAATAACAGTAGCTGTAATAGATAGTAAAAATTATAATTTTAAAAACGTATTTATCAATTAATTTGTTCTTAAATTATAATAATTTTTAATTCCGATCAGAGTGAGGAATGTATATTGGTTTTACAGTTTTACAGAGACTTTTATTTATTTTGTGGTGATACTTTTAATCACCAGCAATAATTATATTCTTAAAGTTTCAATTATCCTTGAAAAAAAGAATCCTAAAACAACCCTATAAATTTATTTTCATTAAGTAGTGCGAAAAAATATTTTAGGTATAGTAAATTATTAAAGTAATTTCGCTTTGAATCCAATTTCAAATGAGAAATTTATGATTGATTTCTATTTATCATAATATTCAAAGTATAGAATACGTTTTTCCAAGTAGCCTAATGATAACGTATCTTTTACAAACGTTGAAATTAAATAAAATTATTGATTTATTATATTTTTTAAATTAATGATAAATAAACCAATTTCTATTTCTATTCTTGATTCACATGCGTTGTCCGTGTAGATACAAGATTATTTTATGACTTTGAATATTATTATAATTAATAGTTCATTTTTGTTAATTATATATATTAGGATAATACTATATGCCTAGTTCCAACATTATATTAATAATTAATATTATATACTACCATGTACCTAATAGATATTTATATAACGAACAATCATCTATAGAAATTTAAAAAAATTATTACTTGTCGTTGTTAATAATTTTGTTATGATATTTTAAAATGTGTGCTCTATTAAATATTGCGTCAATAATAAATATAGTTCGGAGAGTAGTTGTAAACATATATTATGTCTTATGTTTGTGTAGTTGTAGCATAATCATGGCAATTAAAATAATATATATAGTGAATCACAGTTATTAATTTATTATAAAATAATCAAACTATCGATTACATTATACCTATTTATATGAATTTGTAATACATTGTTTGATGTGTCATATACTTGTAAACAGATTAATATGTCTTAAATTTTAAGTTAAATTAATAAATAGTCATACGAGCAGGCATGTAGCTCATAAAATGGGGATTATCTATATTTAACAATTTTATTATTAAGTGTCTAAAAAGAAATCAATAAACATTAAATCATTATGGGATTATAAAATGATATTTTTTTACACTTTATTATAACATACTGCAAACAAAGATATCAAACTCTTAATTTTAAAATTTAAAAATAATTAAAAAAAATACACATCAACCGTGATGTGCATTATGCATATATTATGTCATAATATGATGAATTAAATAACGTTGAATACTTGAATATAATATTTTTATTATAACTTGTATAAGTTATAAGACATAATACATTAATAACTACCTATATAATAATACTTCAGTTAAAATGTCCAATAATAAATAAAGTTACTTAAATTAATCTACCTGTTAAATTGAGTTGTTATTAATAATCAAAATTAATATATACTATATACCTATACCATTATATAATATTAAATAATCACGTTTGCCATTATAATAATTATAGGTATCTTATAAAATATGTTTTAATTGTTTTGATGGTTAAACGTTTTAACATGTATACCCAAGCAATATAAGCAATTCGAACATGGATTGTGTAAAAATGTAAAATAATAATATTATATTTAAGTCAAAAATAAAAAAATATAATATGTATATCTTATTTTGTACCTACGTACGTACACGTGTATGCTAATGGTATATGAATACATTTATAATGAAATATATTTCATTAATCTTTGTTGGATTTTAATAATAGTAAAAACATACATTTTCGGTCGTATAATTCTAGTTATAAAGCCAATTTCCGTTTACCCTTATATTATTAAATGACTCAAAATCCCCCTCGTTGGACTCTAATGGTGATTTAAAAGGGTGTCTTTAGTGTTGTTGTTATGTTAAGGTCCCAATCTTAAAATATTGCCCTTTTTTTCACACTTAAATTTATTTTGCTATTGTATTCATGTCTTAGTCCTACCGCATATACTTTAATATGGCGATTGACGAACGAAAAGGTGATGAACCAGTTAACCCAAACTTGTATATCAAAAACGAAAATTGCACAGTTTTTACGGGCAGATCATACTCCTAGGCAATATTCACGAACATTAAATATTATTATTATGTTTTTGGAGTGTTATCCAATAACAGTATGATAACAAATTATAACTCTAAAAGACTTATAACCTACTGTATTTGCGTTTACGATTCGGCCGAGAAATATAAGGAAAACACTCATAATATTTCATACCGATATATTTTTTGTAGTTATAGCTTTATTTATAATAATAACATGCAAAGAGAATCTTACTTGTGGATTAAAAGACGATGAGTCTTATCAACAAATTTATCTAAATATAATTTATAAAAGAACATAATATTTTTAATGATAGTATATACGAAACCATTAACTAGTATTGTGACAGTTGTTCTTGGATTCTTCATATCCAGTATCCACTGATATTGTGGACCAATTTATTACTATTACATCAATTATTACTATGCTGTAATAAAATAAAAATAAATCGGATCTAGAACAATTATTTTAAAAATAGAATATTGAATAATTATTTAAACATAATATGACAATAAAATAAAAATATAAATTGGAACATAACAAACAAGTGGTTGTGTAATAACTTTAAACGAAATTGATAATTGTTATTTAATAATACGAGTATAATATTATACTGCATTATATTATTATTATAATGTATTTTTTTAACTTTCAAGCCTAAGTTTGGTTTTATTGATATACATAATTATTATTAGGTAATATCAGCTATGGCTATAATGTACTATAATATGTCTATACATGTATAATTCATTAAATTAATAAATTACTGATAACTATACAATTCTTTGCACACCTATCTTTGTTAGAGCGGTACTGATAGTGTTATACATATACTACAGTAGGTATTTAGAATTATGATTTATTTGTAGGTATAGATATTTTATTGTACAGTTGTATTTAACTATAGTTACAAAAAGCTTACTAAACAATACAATAGTTAATTTAAAGAAATAATTATATCTAATATATGTTAAAAATAATTTGTAATGGATAATATTTTTAGCTGATAAAAAGTAGATCCTGTGGAAGAGTGGAGAAAAGAAAAGTTTCTCTCGTTTATTATTATTTAGTGTAGATATTAAAATATAAATTTTAGGTTATTGGTAGACTATTTAAGGACATCATTAAAATTTACCTTATTTTAAGTCATATTATATATTTTTATGTGTGTGTATGTTTGCATGCGCACATTTGTGTAATCGTATGTTTAGCTGTATAAGATGTACAGTGTATATTATTATAAGTGAACGTTTTGAGGGAATAAGTATCGTATTCAACAATAATTTATAAGATAAATACATTTTGCTTTCATATTTATTTCTTCGTTCAATGGTTAAAACTAATTTAGAGCTTATACATTTCTTCTTATAGATATTGTAACTGTTGATTGCACTGATCGACTTAATGAAGTTAAATATTTATAAAGATTCTGTCACTGACCAGCACTTAGCGTCTTAGCATGTAATACGAACGTTTTTAACACATTTAATTAGTAGTTCATAAATTAAAGACTATACGGTCTGACACAGAGTTAAAGTTTTACAACTTAAAACCATAGTAAGTGGTCGGTGGAAATACTATAAAATAATACAGTTTACAGCGTACTCATAATCTAATAAATTTATTTAAAATATATAGACATATTAAAGAATAAAAATAATAAATAAATTATTATGTTTAATAAAAATAATAGTTTATTTTAATAACCAGTAGGTTACGATAAATTATATTTTTTCTATAGTTTATGTATTTAAACTTAATGTTCAAAACTTAGTTAAAATGTTTTTTTATTACCAATTGTAGTAATAGCAAGTAGGTATATAAAAAAAAATTGGAGAACTCGCTTTTGCTCAATAGTAGGTTTTATGTGTGCCTTATCACCTTATCATGGAGACGATATGTAATGCTTATTACATTATGTTAAATTTGAATTATCAATGTACTTTTTAACAAATTGATAAATTATTATATACCTACTTAAAAACATGATTCTGAGCGAAGGAGACAATTTGATCAATCATAGATTTATCTATCTACATTTCTAACGGTACCGGTTTAGGTTTTTTTTTTGCATACGAATAGTTTCAATTAATATAAATATTTTGATATTGGAGTTCAAAAAATATTCTATTTTTTATTTTTGTTGGTTTTTCTTGATTATTAAGATTAGTCTAGGTATAAATATATAAGTACTGCTTGAATTTATTGTTATTGATAATTTTAAAGTACCAACTGTATTAAAATTTCTACCAACCTCAGTCCTCAATATTAGAAATAGGAACAATTTTTCCGTCTCAAAAGTCGACGGAAGGTACTAAAATAAAATATACTTCAAGGTAAAACCACCTTCGGACCTATCCTGCAGTGTTAAAATAATTTTATGTTTTTGAGAGACGGGAGAACATCGTCTCCATTGCAATAAGTCACTGTCTCGATTAGGTTATACATATAGGTATAATAATAGTAATAAAAATAATAAATGCATTCGGTGGCGTTAGTGGGTGGGTCGGAGATCGGTGGTACGAGAAAAGTGGCGTATTTAAGGCGCATTATCTTTGGTGCCGAGAGACGTGCGGCCGCCGACGGGGTCATCACCTGAACAGCATAACAATATAATATATACATAGTATATAACGACCGGAGCGGGTTGACCAGGGTGTGTGTGAGAGAGGTGAGCAGAAAAAAAAGTCCGACTAAGCAGCCGTGAAACGCGTTAATGTCCGTGCATTCCGTGTTCATGGTAAACGATTTGATCGATGGCGCGACAGGCACAGTCCGTGCGTGATTAAGTAGAAAATGAGCGGTTTCCTCGGGCGCGAGATCCTATAGGAAAAATCAATTAATAACGGATCCTTACTGCAAGCCTATATATATATATATATATATGTATGTATAATAATAATAATAGTAGATATGACTAAAAAAATGTATTTAGTAATATTATTATACTGCGGCGATGGCGGTGACGACTACGAGACGCGCTGTACTTTAAACGCGCGTGTATAATGTAATAAGCGACGTTGAAAATTGAATTTTCGTCGGGAGGAAAATCGTCGGCTAGGAAAATTAAAACAAAAAACTGATCATTGAAAATCGTAGACGTTCACGTCGTCGCGGCTGCCGAGTTCGTCGGTATAATAACACTGCATGGTGTTGCATACGCATCAGCTATAGGTTATTTAGTTATGTGTATGAACACTATGAACTGTAGAACCGTATACATAGTATTATACATTTATACATCGATAATCAATCGGTGTGCGATCGAGGTTGACCCACCGTCGTTTCTTGGGGAAAAGGTCTTTTTAGTGTGTGTGTGTGTGTGTGTGTGTGTGTGTGTGTGTGTGTGTACGCTGCTCATTCAAGGTGACGTTTAAATGAGGGGAAAAAAACCCGAAAAATAACATGCACGTTGCACTGTGGGGGTTAGAGATAGGTCGAAAGCGATAAATATATTACGATAGTCTAAAACGAATCACGTGTTTCGAATACATAGATCTTGTGAATTACTGTTTTATCTCTAGCAATGTCTTCTGATAATATGATGCACTCGTGTGTTTGAGACAGAAAACACGATACGATGGTCGAATGTTTTTAGATGAAATAATCATGAATTCAATATGTGCACCGACGTACTTTTTCGATCACGGTGTTACAATAATCATGACGTAGTTAAATTATTGAAAAATATTTCATGTATTGTAGAATAATATTGTAGAATGAGAATATGTGTTGTGAAACACTTAAATATTATTATATTAATATATTATGTTGACTGGTAGAAGTAATGAAATTTCCTAAAATTAATTGTCCATATTTAAAGGAGCTTATCTCAAACTTAAAACATATCTTACTATTTTATATTTATCTAACTGCAGCTGTATAAGTAGAGTATAATTAATCATTTTTAAATGTTTTGTTATTGATAAGACTATAAAGATTAGTAGCTCTAATTAACTGTTTTTGTAGACCAGCAGTTCGCGAGTACAAGCAGTTCTATATTAGTTAAAATATTATACCGAAAATGTTTTTATAAAACGTCATACTAAAAACAATATGTGTTTTAATTAATGAAGTAAATAAAACCTGACTACATATTTTTTCTTTTTCAAATACTAACCTTTTAACGAAATTGAATGCCTATGTAATATTATATACATCGTTCAATTATAGGTATAAAATATAAATATTTATCCTTCAATCGTGTATATAGGTACTATCGATTATAAGTTACAGCAATATGAGTTATAAGTTTATAACATGATGTATTAAAAATAGCTCGTATATAATACATACTTACTATTATAGTTAACATTTTAGGTAATATTTAAAATATCATAAAAGTATGATATGGCTCCTTTGCATTTTTATGAATATATTATACATTTTATTTTATTGAAATTTTAACATAAATTATTCAATTCCAACCGTATTATATAAATTATGCAGTATAGGTACATGGCGTGAATTAAAATAATAATCTTAATGTACAATTTTCATATTCTCCAAAAACATCTTGTACAATAAAAATCAAATGTAGAAATGTGGAGACCCTGGGATAACAATCCTAAATTATTTCTAATTATTTTTTAAATCGGTTAAATAAAAAATAATTTTTTATCACAATTAATATGGGTTTCCTGACAGCACAAAACGATAATTCTATATTCTTAGAATTTCGTAGTTCGTCTATAACTGAAAGTTCAAGTAACATTTTTATATCGATCAGCTAATACACATTTTTGGTATGAGATGAAAATATATAATTTATTCAATTTTTAAAGCAGTTAAAAGACATTTTGTCATTTCACAAATATAATTTTGCATATAATTGTTATCGGTAAGCTTGGATGAGATTATATTATTATCTATTTATTATTTGCGAATAAGAATCGTGTGCTACAGTTGTGTATACGCAAAATACACTATATAAAAACCGATATCCCTCGTTGGTGGGATTTTTTTTGATTTGGGCCCCCTTTCCCCGCTCAACGGGAATTTTTGCGGCCTCCTTCCCTCGCCAGCACCGAAGTTTTCCAATTAAAAGCCATTACTGTAGCGAAAAGTTAAAAGGCGCGAGCGCCTGTTTTTCAATCAGCCGAACAACTCGGCAAAAACCGATATGCTCTGCTATGCCACAGCGCATTCACGCACACAAATAATAACCGACTGCCGAGTATGGAACGGCGAGGTAAGTGGGGTAGTACAGGACGTCACCACTGCCGTCTCATCCATCCCTTACACCCTTTCACGTAGGGTATAAAAATAAGAGTAAAAAAAAAAAGAAAAAATACGAACCATAGTGTGTAACGAAAGGATCTCAATATCCACTCTCTCTAAAAAGTGGGTTTCTTATTGAAATCAAACAGTCGATTGATAACGGCGCGGCGGTGGAGCTCGCATGATTAATGGTCGTTCCGCGGCGGTGATGGCGGCGAGCTCGCCCGCCGAAAGTCTCTGGTGATGCAAAAAAAAAAAGGAAACACGAAAATAGGTTTTTCCTGATTCGAATAAAAACGCAAATGTCAGAATGACTTAAGCCATTGCCTGCGCCGCCGACAGTTTTAAATGCAAAAGCGATTACTGTGAATGAAATAGAATAATTATATTAAATGTTATGCTACATGCTATAGGGTAAATCACACCAGACTTTCGCCCAATTTTTATATGATGATGATGGTGACTCGTACGTATAATTCGATATTATAGTATTTTAGTTATTTAATAATAATTATTATTATAAAATACAAAATTAAAGAAATATTATTATTGTATACATTTTTGATTTTGCAATCGAATCCACCAAAGTCCGAAATACTTACAAAACTATATATAAGTAGTATACTATATGTAGTATGCGCCCTCGTCATGCCACTGCAGCAACAGTACGAAGGGGTGTCGAAGTCGTATACCGACGTAATTTAAAGTTGTCAGTTACTGTTTCTCCCTCTGAAATCGTCGTTGTAGATAGTTAATTTTTGGACGGTCGGGGAAATGTTGACAAACGACAATTAATAACACTGCTTCAGTTTATGCACCGAAAAATTGGAAAATAGTTCTCGCGACTTCCGTTCACTTGAGTTAAAGAAATAAAACAATTTAAGTGCTAAGATCCATTTGTCATAAATACTTATATAGTTCGATGGTTTCTTTTTACATCATAACGACGAGTTAATCGCATTATATTTACGGTGATATAGAACAAAATATTCAAGTGCCTAGCACAACATACATTTTATATCATTAAATATGCGAACGAATAAATTTATTGCTGAAATCTAAACACGTTAATCGAACATCAACAATTCTTATTATTATGTACATTCCACAGATTACTTGGTCTTAGGTTTATTTTGCACGTTTCGATCAATGTCTTAGTGGAAAACGGATATTGCACGTCTTATGCAAAAAATCGCTGGTGTAACGGCACATATCATAACATAATCTATAATATATACTTACGTCAATATAACGTCTGCTGTTGCAGGTGTGTGTCTGCACTCTGCAGGCTATACGCATTTTATAATACATATTATTCTACGTCTACCTATACAGCGTAGGTCTTTGGAAACTCGTAAACCGAGAAAACGTTACGCAATAATATGTGTACGTTTTTTCTTACCTTTTTTTTTTTTTTTGAATAGGCTCACGTTTATTTTTAGTCTCGTCTTGAAATTTGAATAATATGTGGCCGTGAACACAGGTCGCCGCCGCATTTAAATGAATAATTTACAGTGGCTATCGGATTATTCCGAAATAGAAAAATTGCACCATAATACATTCGGTAGACGGAACAAGGTTTGGATTATGCGTATCGCAAGCTATTTATTATATAGGTACCTATATTGTATGTATAATGTTAGTGTGCTGTCCGAGTGGTACACACCTGAATGTGAGCCGCTCCGTGTCTGTACCGTGCATTATCACATAGTGTATTATTATATTAAAAACCTAACCTAAGTTTCATATGTGGATTTATATAATACGCTCACATTTTACATATGTATGTTTTAGAAAGAAATTATATTATACTATTATAGCATTCCCGGAGAGACGACTTATATATATAGACCCTCTATATAGCTCAGTCTTACAAAATAAAAAAAAAATGCAGGTCAAGATCGAGACGGATCTCGATGATTGCTATAAGTTAATAACGTATACAGCTAATGATCTTCACAACTTTTATTAAAAAAAAATGAAAATGCTGACAAATTGAAAAAAATAGCAGTTTAAAATTGCAAATTAGTACTATACCTATATAGAACACTATATTATATTATTTCTTATCGTTCAATGCTAAATATAAACTGCCTTAGAGATATCATGCACTTTTGATTTTTTTATTATACCTATTATGAACGAAAATGTATACACTAAAACACGACAAAGTTTTTATCCCTGACAGTGCCTCAGACAATATATGATATTATATACCTATTCGCTATATGTTAAGCTTATATATTTTCGACCGTATATTACGTATATTACGTGAAAACGTATTTATGTACCTATAATACACATAATATACCTACAGATGTCGTACTAATCACCATCACAATAAGTATATGGTAATATGATCAATATACGTATAACTATGCGTATACATATGAATAATAACAATCTGTTGTTTTTGTTAATTATTATAATATCTGTCTATATAAGCTATATTGCTTTTGTTTTTAATTGAATCGTTTCAGCAATAATATGCTTTTCGACGTGTGCATGCAGAGCAGATTAACTCACGAATTGCTACATAAGCAACTCGTTCGCAAGTCACAAGTACCTATGATCGTGTATTGAATGTTTATTTGAGAGTGTGACCGAGTAAATGAGTTTAATGACTATTACTGTAACCAGTAAAAAAAAAAAGTTATTGCTAATGCGTGCGGTGTAGTCAACTTAACGTACACGCGAGTGACGAAGGGAATAACGGCGTTGTCGTTGTGCCCTACAAAAGGTATTGTAAAACGTTAAACCTCCTCTCCCCTACAGTTTTAGTACACAATATAATACCGATATAATGTATAACTAGGTACTTAATAATACCATGTGGAATTGACGAAACGCTGTTCATTCGTTGCAGGACTGCGCCCCACAAAAAAAAAGTCAATTACTGATAATAGTCGTCATTATTAATGGAAACAGTGCTGCAAAAGCAGTTAACATATTAAAATACAAATTGAGGGATCAAGGGAAAAATAACACGCAAACTATGTTTATTTCATTATTTTTTTTTATTTTTTATTTATTTATTTTTTATCATTATCATCGTTTGGATTCTTACAGAGAATTTTCAAAACACACCGTAACATCTTTTAACATATTATTATCTATTTACAATGGGAAAAAAAAAATAAAACAGGCATATAATTTTTTGTATAGTATATAATATATATTATATTAATATTATAATATTAAATAAAGTAATTAAAAAAAGAAAATCCTGGTTTCATTTTCACGGTATAATATTACAAATA
Source organism: Aphis gossypii (assembly GCF_020184175.1). NCBI lineage: Eukaryota > Metazoa > Arthropoda > Insecta > Hemiptera > Aphididae > Aphis > Aphis gossypii. Next base: position 53,393,360 of record NC_065530.1, on the reverse strand, counting down.
TTATTACTCGTTTGCAAAACTGTGAAAACATTTGTATATACTCATATTATAATAAACCTTGTAGATAAACTATATGCGTTTATAATTAATGTATATTATGTACAAATTATTATCATCGAAACATTTTTTTTTGTTTTGATTATAATAATTTATTCATGCTCTCGATCGATACTCTAATGATGCGAGACAAAAAAATATATCATGAGTGACAGCAACATGACAAGACTAATAATTATAAATTAATATATTAATATTTTTTTTACTATACAGTATACACTATGATAGAATCGTCTTTCTACGTCTAGTTTACAATTTTTTAATTTTTTTACAACAAAAATCAAACAATAAATATTGCACTTTTATAAATAAGATAGTTTGAATTTGAAACACTGAATTTGACCATCGACATAGACAAAAAAAATAATAATAATAAAATCGGGGAGCTGGTCATGACTTAAAAAAAAAAATAGGAGAATAAAATAATTAAAGAAAGAACAATAAAATAAGAAAACAAATTATAAAAAAACAATTAGGTATTTTAATGTTTAAATATTTTGTTCTTAAAAACTAAAACATAATAATGATAATAATAATAATATAATAATAATAATAATAATAATAAAATAAAGAAAAATCACAGACTCTGGGTTAACACATGTACAGAAAATAGTTACAGCGTAATTTATAATATATTTTATACCTTTTTATATTATTTAAGTATATATGTATATAGAATATTTACATTTTGTTGTTTCATTTATAATATCATGAATAATTTACGATAAAACCGTATAATAAAAATACTATTAAATGAATATAAACACGAGTACGTGTGCGACGACGTTTAAATATAATAATATAATATGATATATTATTATAACGATTTTAAAATTACATTGTAAATTTTTTCTTAATTTTGTGAAAACCGGTTTGAGTGTAATAGTAAAACATTGCATATAAATAAGTTATAATATCATAGTACTGCCGATGAGTTCGTTTTCGCTAAAACTCAGCCTAAAAGCATGTAATATTTAATACGAGCGTATTATATCCCCTACACTTCCCGGCTCCCGATCCTAGTCGTGGTTGACGGTCAAACATAAATTTGTGATAACGGCAAATCATACAGGTGTGAAAGACGCGCGATCGATTACTATATAGAGATCGATCGTTACGATCGGTACCTGTGCCTTTGTACTTATTACTCGTGTAGTACATATAAAATCGATGTAGGCAGGTACAATGTATGGATTCTACAAGAATATAGTAAGAATTAAGTACCACCGACAGATTTCGACTAAGTCGGTTACGCGGCTAATACTTATCGTATAAAAAAATATTACAGTCATAGATATTTGTACGCGTCTCAGTAAACGATACGTACTAAAAACATATCCACGTCGATCCGAAGCGCCTCCTATTTTATCGATTGTTATCATCATCTTATCTCCTCTTTTGTACCGTCCATTCGCAGTACGATGTATAAAAAAATTAATTTGAGCAAACGCTATCCTTGCTTTCGCCACGGGCACGCGAACCGCGATTGTTTTCTATCATTTATTCCGCGTACTCTTCTCGTTTATGTTTTTTTTTTTGGTTTCGACGTTTTAGTGTACTCGCTCAAATTTTTAAATTCACACCGTCCGGAAACAGCAGCAATAGATAATAGGGGTTTTTGAATTACTTATTATATTTGTACGAAAAGTCGAAAAGTACAATTGCGCAGGAGGATTTTACGATTGCTCATATAAAATCGGTCTTAGACATGTCTTTTATGGATGCAACGGCCGGCGTAATCGCTACGTGGTATAATCACAATAATGCGCTTATATTATTATAACATGACAATAAATTATTGTTGTACTCGGCGGGGTCAACTATATATAAATATATATTATAATAAAACATGAAATCGAAACGAAAGGTATCGAAAGAAATGGTTTTTTTTGTTTTGTTTTGTTTTTTTTTTTTTTTTTTTTTTTTTTTTTTATTATTACGACGTGCGTTCATCGTATTATTATATTATTTTTTAAAAAACACATATTTTACACAATTACACGATACAACACATTATTTTATGATGTCCAAGCGATAAAATTATAAATACAAGTCGCAATAATAAATGAATATCATATATAATATATTATTATAGTATTTACCTATGAAATACAAACACAAATAATTATATATATTTTATAGAATATATAATCGATATCGTACACTTTATACACACATATTATATTACACAATATATCGTTACAATATGACGACCGACCGATGTGCGCAGTCGCGAATTTCGCGCACACCCGTCGACGCGTGTAACGTCCGCGACGCGTTTTCGCCGCGTCTCGTGAATTTTATTTTATTTTTTTTTTATGTATTATTAATTTAACGGTTGTCTTACCTATCGCGCGTTTGCCGTTCGGCGACGCCACTGCCGCCGTCGGTGTGCTCGACCGACGACGGCCCGGACGACGCCTAAACGGAACCGTTAAATTAATAATACGAATCTCAGGTGGTGAGGTGCGTGAACGGGTACGGGGTGCCGTAGGGCTGGGCGGCCATGTGATAGTGGTACGGCACCATGTTCATGCTGGCCATCTTGTGCTCTTTTTTCCACTTCATCCGCCTGTTCTGGAACCATATCTTTATCTGCCGCTCGGTCAGGCACAGGGCGTGCGCGATCTCGATCCTCCGCCGCCTGGTCAGGTACCGGTTGAAGTGGAACTCCTTCTCCAGCTCCAGCGTCTGGTAACGGGTGTACGACGTGCGCTGCCGTTTCGTCTCGCCGTTGGCGTTCACCGTACCTGCAAGCATCGATCGCAATCAGAACAAGCACTTGGAATAAAAATTATATACCTAATATTACGTGCGACGACGACGATACTTTTATAATATTACCGAGTGAGCTATGTGTACAAAACGTTTTGGTAATTGCAGTATAGACCGTGTCTAGCAAAGGTATATTACAGGGGACTTGACGCGATATCGATAATAATAAGTACATTTTTAAGATAAACTCGTCCCTGTGTACGTAGAGGTAAATAAAAATATAATAAAAATTTTCAGGAATCGACTCGGTAATAGTATGCAACGAATAAAACGAGATGGAAGGGTAGTTTTTGTTTTGTACTAATAACCTAACCCAGGGTTGTTAAATATTAATTTAAAATCGAGAATAAACAATAGTAGGTAATTTTCAGAACACGAGTTAAAATATATTATATTCAATGTCATACATATATTTTTAATTCAATTTTATCATAGATTCCACGCTTTTCAAGTTTGTCTTATCTGTATTAGATAATTGTATATATATATATATATTATATATAGAGGTGTTTTTTAAAGGTTATCTTTATAATACTACATAATATCTTTGGATTTGAATAATGGTGTTCACATGACGTTGTGATGCAATTGAAATCCAACAGAAGTTAAGTAGAGTAGCAAAAACTAAAAGGACGATTATGCAGCCTCCGGGTTTTTGAGTTGAGAATATCTAATGTTATATACATTGAAGTATCGCGTATAGACAATGTATTATATGTATGGACATATTTTGATATATATCAGTATGTAAATTGCAAGGTTCGTTGTTTTACAATTAGTTATGTACATAGTATAATATGATAAGTATTTAATATGTATATTGTATACCTATAGGCTGTATAATACCAGTGTGTTAAAGTGAGACGTTTAAAGTACAACACAGAAGTCTCGTTAATGTATATAAAATGTATAATAATAAGTGTATCGATGTGTACTCATATGCTATGCATAAACGGACACACACACACACACAAATACATTGAGCGAACAAACAATACGACTTAATTGACTGTTCGTCAGTACTGCTCGAAACAGAGCTATTACGTATCGTAATATACACACATGTATACAATATATAAAACGCATAAAAGAATCGCTGAAAAGCGCGCAACATACAGTGCAGTTATAAATCTCTCATATAATTAGACAACTTGTTAAACGGTCTAACGAGCATTTTTTCAACACGTCTTGTGACAACGTAGTTATAATATGTGTATAGATAGCTAATGTGTATTATTATTAACGTTATAACTTATAATACGTCAGAGGTGCAAGCCTTAATTGTTCCAAAGAGCGCATGAGCGCCACGAAGTCTGTTGACGTCTTTATTATAATTTACCTACTCGTAATAATATTTCCTATAGTCTATCATAGCCCACAGGTACAAAAAAAAACGATTTGAATAGAAGTGGAAAACCCGATGGTCGAAACGATAGTTATACGATGGAACAAAAACACCGGATATCCGTTTCGTCACAGACTCCTGTTGTAGGTATATAATAGTGTGTACCGATATATGTATAAATTTAAATCTGTTAATATCACTATATGTGTCTACCATCCGATATACTGTCGTGCGCGTCACACTCGAAAAACGTTTAATCCCTCATATACAGCCGTCTAGACCTCGTACCGTTGTAACTGGAATTAGCGATCGTTCTCGAATGGGGAGCGGGGAGGGGTTGCTTTCGAGTAGACATTCCGAGACAAATTTCGTGTACTTACACGACACGGGCATGTCTTTTTTTGTTTTCCGCGCGTGTATTCTACTAGTCGGTGTTGACGTGCATATGACACGCGCATTCAGAGGTTGCCAAAAATATAGTCAAAGACGTGATAACATCGGTAAATCATATCTCGCAAATCCTGTTTTCCGCCTCCCACTGACTCGCATACGATTATTATGGTATTATATGTTAATAATAGGTCGGGTACGAGTAAAGCCGTTATGCTGGTCAAAGTCTCCCTTATATACTATTTTAAAGGTTCGTTCTCAGTGATATAACAGTTAATTTACAAAAATGTGTAATACTTAATTGTGTACAGTCTCTAAATATTATGTTTATAGCTTATAAATTGACGAGTGTCTTAATGCATATTTATATGATTTATATAATATGTGTATTGTGAATTTGTCCATATTAATTCATGTCTACCCCACCATTTTAATAATGTTCTGTACAATATTAGATCATCGTCTAAGCGGCTGAACTAGGAGTCAGCCGACGGTCGATTTGGGCACCAATTATTCCAGTGGTTGAGGTTCTTGTTTATATTTTTCACGCGTCGCGTCGACGGGATTCGGTTGTCACTGCGGCAGACGACGCGTCTAAAACGGTGACAGATCCGACTGCGGTACGAGACATGGCGGTAATGACGACGTCGTCGTCATCGCCGCCGTCGAGTGGGCGCGTATAGTAATTATTATTATTATACTATTTTTTTTTTAAATTGTTAAATATATATATAGGTATTTTTTAGTTCGGGAAAATGTCAAACTGCCGACGAATTTTTGCCCCGCGAACAGACATTTCGACGACTAGCAGTGACGATAATAATAATCAGACAAATTAACCGTTGACGTGAATAGTCGTGTCCGTGTTTTATTTTAAACTTTTCATACCCCATAATATTATATTCATGAATGTAAGTTTCCATCTGTTGTAGAGATAATAACGGATCTTTAATTTTTTTAAATCAGTTTATGCTTTATAGACCCCACGGCCATGTTGTCATATTACATTATATCATAATATACGAGTATAATATCATCATCGCTTTTTTTCCAATCAGATTATTACAATATGATTACGATATTATAATAATTATAGCATAATAATACGCCTTAATATCATATACCTATTAAGACATTATCTACCATCTATCTCAACATTTTTAACGAAATAAATACAAATTCGATTTTTTTCTACACGAGTAACGATTTAAATTTAAAACATCTCGTTTTTAAAGGTACATAACTTTTGGTATGAAACTGTATTCGGTAGGTAAAACTAGTATAAATGTATAACTGTATTTTTACAGGTCTATAAACTAGACGTGGTATTTTTCGGTTATCGTTTTACTAAGTGCATTTTTTTTAAATTGATTCCGTGGTAATTAATACGTTGACATAGAATCATAGGGGACCTAGATCCCCCTGTCGATCACTAGTCGTAAATATTATCAAGTAAGTGCATAATGTGATAATTAGAAAAATGTTCTGTAATAATGAGTTTTATTTTAACAAACATTCGTTTATTATTACAACATATTATAGTTCGTTTAAAATATTACGTTACACTAAAATATTAGTATTAGATTAATTTTTGCATGTTTGATTTTTTTCTTCCTATAGAAGTATATAGCCTATACTATATTATCGTCTATAACGACGTGCTGACAAAATTTCACTTACGATCGTTTTACAGCTGCAGTCACTCAAGGAGATTTATTTTGATAATGTTTGCCAATTTATTTTCAAGTATAAATAAACAATTTACAATTTAAACAATTATACGCTTATATATATTAATAGGTATTACATATATGTATATATTTATTATTTTTACTGTCTTATTTATTGTAAATATATATTTTTAATAATGCATTTTCAAGTTGTATAGCTCAAAAAAAAAAAAAATAACAACTCTTATTTAAACGGTGACGTGAAGAAATCTATATAACACATAACAGTTAATAGTTTGCGCTATGGCCGTCGTCTGCAAATTACATTCGAATAGACTTAAAATGTTGATTATTTTATTTAAAATATCAAGAGGTTAATTTGAAATTTTAAAAGGTCGTTTTTTACAAATGCATACTGTTCAAGTATTTTAATAAGACCAATTTTAGCAAACGCTTGTTTGTATAATTTAAATCAGCTATATAATTCTTTGAAAATAAAAAATGATTAATTTAAAGATCATTACTCATTAGTAAACACTTCAGTCAAGATAAATACTTTATTCATTATTTAGACTATTCAGTTCTCTATATAGTATCATCACTGTTGTACGGTGAAACAAATTTAAAATATTGGTTTGAACGAAGTAATGATTAGGTGTAACAAAAAATGATGTGTACATTTATTGTGACTTCGAGAATGATCGTTTATAATATTTGATGATAAACATAATTTTATGGTTATCTATATCTAATTGGAGTATTTTTTCTAGGCCATCAAAGTATATACCTTCAATAGCTTCAAAAATATAATTTCATACATATTACATCATTTACAATCACGTGGGTGCTATTAACTTTGTATTTTATTTATTACATAACGTTAAAACGTTAATTGGCACATTTAAAACAAATTCAACACAATATTATAATATTATTATCACTGGTATACTAATACTAAAACCAATAATACAATGAATATTCGAGTATTTCTTTATAGACGTATTGATGAATTAAACACAAAAATTAACACGTAATAGAATTGGTCGCTTTGGATAGGTATTGATGTGATTGCGGGAGGCTGCCGAGAGAGGAGAATATGTATGGGGACAAACTTCGGCCATTTTCCATCACTCAAGCAGTCATAAAATACACGAGGTATATACCATAATCGTATTGCATTGTATTTTGTATAGAGAAGGATCCCATCGAATGACTTGACGTTTTCGACGATGACCGTGCGACTTTGATCGCGACCAACCGTTTCGCCGCCGCCATTACCGACGCCGGCCAACTGTATTCAACGAGTTACCATCGTATATATAAGCAAGACCTACCCTTGTATTGTGACTCCTCAGTACGTAGATAATAATAAATTTGTTTCGTCGGCGTTCGTGGACGGCCGGACAACGAGTAATTCGTAATAATATGTCAAATATATTATAGCAGGTACTATAGTGTGAACACAATTTGTGTTATATTGGCGTATGTGCATGATGTAAGCGGAAATGGAAAACCACGACCTGCGAGTAACCCCGGTTGCCGTCGTGGTTACACCAGTGTAGGCTTTCGGACGTGGAGCGGTATGTTGGGAGGGGGGGATGAGTTGGAAAAAAAGAAACGTTCGAGAATAACGCGTCGGCAACGGTGCAATAATGTTGTATATCTATATGCTCTGCAACAGTGTATATACGCGAGGTAAGTGAAAACGATTTGAGTGACGGGCCGACCCGCGAGCGTATATAAACCTGAGTGCGCGGCGTACATACATACTCGTTGAAAAGAGAGTCCCGGACAGTTATAAATGGCCAGACGGCGGTGTTACGCGCGCTCACCCCTTCGTCGTTCCTCCCCGTCAAAAAAAAACAGACGAAATAACCTCCGAGCGCGAGTTGGCGGGTTTCAAAATTGTGTTTATTGAAACCGAGTATATACGCGTATATTACATGCGTGTGCGCGACAACGGTCCGCGCGTATGCGTGCGAGCGAGAGCAAATAATAATAGTAATAATACGTAAAAAACCTATACGCAATATATATATATATATTATTATTATTATTCGTACGTCATAAGACGAGCGAGAACGAATGCAGGTGTGGGTGGGAATGTAACGATACCGTATGATATCGCGGTGGGTAATCGTTACAGCGGCGGAGGATTTTTGAAACAAATTGAATCGGATGGTAAGTCGGAATTTTTTCTTTATAATAACATTTCGCCCATAGGTATACCTTTATAGCTACTACATATAATATTATGACGTGCAGTCTAGATCCGTGGAGCTCGGCAGCGGCGTAATTGAATGCGACGCTGCTGGTGCACTGCGCGGACGCGGTCCGAGAAACCGTGGTACAAATCGTTCGCGTAATGTTATGCCGCGGTTAGGGTGGTAGGGTGGGCCGTCACGTCTCAAACGGCAAATTATATCGCGGTTATGACATATTATATACGGGAAAGACGCGCCACCACCACGACCGGTCAGAGAGACGTCGCAAGTATATATATATATTATACCCATCGGATAGGTGATGGAAAGGGGTGTATTGTAAGGGTGTGTTTTTATAATAGTTCCGGATCGCTCACGCTTGAGAGTGTGTATGTGCGCGCAGCGGTTCACCCTGTCCCGAAAAGCAGAAAGCGTATAGGTATATAAAACTAATTGCGCGGGATGGAGGGCCATATATATATATATATGTATTTTAGTAACCTATATAACTACGCGTAAGTTTTCGTCCAAGACATTCGAACGTGAATCGTGATAGTTTTTACTGAAGTATATATAAGTATAAACAGATGTGCATAGGTATGTGATCACATAATATAATACGAATATTATAAGTTATTATCGTTTTTATGTTATATAGCTCATTTAAATAATAGTCACGAGACTCGTTCACGTGTATAATATTAATATATACTTAAATATGTACCTGTGTATTTATGAAAAAAAAACTGGTCGTTAAAAATAACGTGATAATACACTATGTACGCAAAATCGTATGTGCATATACTAAGCGCTAGATTAAAAATGGTTAAAAATAAACGATTCGCCCGTACTTGCCAAGTGCTCCCACATTTATGGAAGTGACCAGGCTCGCGAGCGCATATATATAAATGAATAATAATGTAATAGTAATAATAGTAATATTATAATATACTTTAAAAAGCGCGCACCGTATCCAAACTCGATTTAAGCGCAATTTGTAAACGTTGCCAAAAATAAATAAAATTTAAAAAAATAGTTGTGTTCACTCGCATAGTTGTCTATCTCCGTAGTCTGTACTCTGTTGTAATAGTATGCACTGTACATTTATATATTATGTATGATACGATTTAATACTTGAATAAAAAAATTCATTGAAAGTCTAGTATAGAACAACTAAACAAAAATGTAAATATTTCTAATCACTCAACATTTTATAGAAATAAAAAATTAAATATTTTAAATTAAAATAAAATTAGGTACCTATGACACACAATCAAAATCCATTTTGTTACCGTTTATATAATAAATATGTGATAAATGGGTAATCAGATTACTCCTACTGCATAGGAAAATGCACTTAAAAAATTATCACAGACATAAAATACATTTCAAAAAGTACACATCATATTAAAACTATATTAGCTACTCAAAATACTCAAAATCTATACAATTTATTTAACGAAAAATATTGTCTATTAAATATAACATTATAGTGTAGTTGTAGGTACAATTGTACTAGAACATTATTACTACATCATAATTAATTGTGATTACCCTATGATTATCATTATATTTGATGTCCATTTAGCACGAGCACGTTTTGTCGATAACATAAAAAATATAATTAAAAATTGTTAGTGGTTTTTATATGCCTCCATATTTATTACACATAATTTTATGTACAAAAAAAGTGTTAGAACAAATTAAATAAACACATCAATTACTTTCGTATTGCATAATATGAATACATATAGTTCACATAATAATTATAGGTATTTAGTTTATATTAATTTTTTTTTTCTTGTTACTATGTTTCTAAACAATAAGTAATAATTGTTAGTATTTATTCATTGTTACAAATATTATTCAGTCGATAATAATATACACCATATATACATCCGGTGACTCATCGTAGATTGATAAAAAATAATTCTGGACCCCTTTTCATTAGATACGATTGTCGGTCATATAGGAATACATTGTAAGGATGTAACTGGATAACGTCGAAAGGTTATTTTAAATTAATAATTATTATAATTTACAAACAATTTAATAGATTTCTAAACTCGTATTTTCAAATATAATATTTTTAAATGTTTCATTTTTAACTACAAAAGTTAGAAATTAGAAATTCGATATCTTTCGTAACAATATTAATATTATCGAAATATTTTTAATTTGGAACTTAGAAAATAGATTATAAAACAAAATATAAAGCTAATTTCTCTCTTTTATTATAGTCTTCGCGTTATTTTTACGCTAACAAAAACGAAAACCTACCTATAAATCATACTATTTTAAGAAAATATTGTTTCAAATGGATTCTTTAAAAAATTATAAGATTAATATAGAAAATTTACTTATGTTTCTTTTTACATTATCAATTATTATGTATAAATATCATACACAACTGTTACAATGAATATTATCGTGGAAAATAATTAATTATAGTCTCTCATGTTTTAATATTTTATAATTTGTTATTTTATTATAGCTTTCAGCACTTGCACCAAAACGAAATTGCAGTTCATAATAATTATAATATTTCAAATTATGTTGTAAATATGGGTATTTATTGTTGTACCTAATTTATAATATTATTATGTACTATATTATATTGTGGTTTTACTGTTTTAAATTTTTTTCTAGTCATCATAATCATACGTGCGTCATCCATACTGTAAAATAAAACACAATATTGAGTTTAGTTCACTTAATATTTTTCCAATTAAGTTTTTATTTTAATTAATTGACTATTTATTGTGCTAAACAAAATTATATCATTATACGAATCGATCTGGTCGGTTACCTATAGTGTTATATTATGGGTTATGATTACACGCGCGATCGACGGGTCAATTAAAATATCGTTTATTTGTAAAAATCGTTTGATGTATTGATCGGTAGCTATATAATATTTACATACCACGACTATGGTAGTAGATACAATGATATAGTCAATGATTTTCTCAAATTGTTTTTTAAAAATACTTATATTAATCCTTCAGTTGTACCTACAACCATGGATATATTATAATTTATAATATTTTACTGATGGTCAAACGTTATTATAAGTGGTGGTGAGCTACGAACATACAAATAAAATAAAAATAACATGTTTTTCTTAAAACCTATTGAAAATTTATAAAAATAGACGACTAATTAAACGAGTCGACTGACTACTAAGTTCAAGTATGCTGTTCGCAAAGAAATCATACGATTCGTTCTGTTTTTACTACCCCAGTTATATAATTTCAAAGTTAATCCACACAGAGACGAGATTCGGACTTAACGATCTGCTTAATTAGAAAGTTCAATAGGGCCAGTTTTGCGTGAAATATTTATTCTTTACAATCGCAACATCACTTGCATAGCACATGATGTGCATACTTGGTTTTTTCACAAATTCTCGAGAGTCTACGTCATATATTTAGTATACCCAATAGGATGAACCACACTGGATATGATAATATGACGTGTATCAACGGGGTGCGAAGGCTCTTGGACACCGGCCAGACGGTGCATGTATAGTGTACGGATGGTGAGCGGTGGTGACGACGGCGATTAGGCCGAGTGATTTCGTCAACCCAACAATAATAATATTGTGTTTTTCATAGGCTCGGGAGGAATTCTATAGAAAAACACTAGTCTGCATCATATTCGACGCGTTTAAAAATACCATTATATATGTGTGATGGGTATACAGTGGTGACATACGACAAAACAAAAATAGGTTTTCAATGTATTTCGTCAAAAATAATTATATATATTATACAATTTATAAAATTTAAACGTAATGATAACATATATTATTATACAAATAAATAAGTTTACGAAAATCGTCGTGTAATAAGAGACTCGTGTGAGACTACGTAATATTATATTAAAAAGACACCAGAAAACGACTTCGTGAATGTTTAATTTCATAGCCCCTTTCCATAATCATAGCCATAAATCGTTTGGATGCAGCAATCAATATTATTATATAAATAATGTGACGCGATCGCTATACGATTTATCGCGTTGTGCATTATCAGTGTGTCGTCTCGTCACGTCATAAATGTTTCAATATTATTATTATATAAAACAGGGTATGCATACGTGACCAATTTACAAAATATTATGTATAATTTAATTTAACAGTATTGCAATAGTTTCGATGGCGATAACCTGCAGCTGTATCGCGGACAAGAAAGATAAGTCCAGTGACAAAAACAACGATGAAACGTGTGTCTGTGTGTATCTAATTCTAATATATAATGACTGACCAGAAAATAGGATTCCGCTTATAAGTCGTTTTGTAGCGATTACAACAGGCGTGATAAGACTTTTTAGAACGTGTACACAACATCATACACGCGTTTTTTTTTTTTGAGAGCGGTGGTATGGTGAAACTTTTCATATTCTCATCACATAGATTATTGTAGAACATAATTACTAGTGAGTCACGATAATAACAAGGAAAAAAATTGTATAACAATTAATAACATATTAATTTCAACGCATCAGTGATTACGCTCGCGAATTATTAGATGACTCGATTGCCACTCACATTGTCGCCGTGATAAACAAATTGTTATATACCAGCATCATATTATTGTTATAAAAGTATAGAAACAGTATATTCATCTCGATTCAAAGTTTCGACGCGGTGGTCAGTTAAGTTTTCACTCTGACACTGTAGAAGTACAAAATACTTAAAATACGACTAGGTCACCTTTTTTTTTTTTTTACACCGATTATAATAATTTACGGTAATACGTTTCACGGTAGTAAACTAACAAGACCGTATATAACAATATATTATAATGTATAATATCGTCAGCATTCGTCATTCTTTCACGCGCCGTTTTCCGTCGAAATAAAATTATAATTGTAAATTGTAAACTGTGAACGCGACCGGCGCACACATAGTCTCGACCGAAATCCTGCACACGGTCGCTTACAATAATAAGTCCGCGTCCGTCCGGATTATATGAATAATGTGACTGCGCAGCGCTACACGAAACCACACGCAATAAATCACCTTCAACCGACTCGGACGACTGTCCATGTACGTATACCTTCATGTACATATTACATAATATACACCGACAGTGTACCTACGACGACGGTTTAAGGATAAACGCGATATCCGATAGACGAGACAGACAGGCGGACGGTCGGACAGACGGTGGTATAAACCATAAACAGAGAGAGAGAGACGAAATAAAAACCAGAAATTATCTTCGAGTACGTCACACGCGCATTCGAATTATATTGTCGACATGTGGTACATAACGCGAGTGTGTGTACACAATATACGACTTATACCTATAAAATAAAAAACGTATATTATTACGTATAATTTTCTGCGTGTAACGTATTATTGTATTAACAACGTATTTTAGTGGAGTTGATGATCGTCACCGTATTGGTAAACACTTGTGCGACACGAACCCCACAAACGCCCGGAGAAAAGTTACCGCGCGCGGTAATTACCGCGATCGCGCCACCGGTAGTACTGGTTTGTTCCTCCGTACGCAACGCCCGTAAATCACTACGAGCGCGTCATTTCGCCTTTGGTCGTGTGCGGTAGTTCACCTCACCCTTTGGAGAGCTCAAACAAATCGCATAATATTTTATTATACATTATTATGATATTATTATGCCGACGAATTCATCGCACGCGGTCTTGTGCTTATATATAATGAAACCCATTTACTCGTGTTGTTCGGATCGCGCCGAGACTACCAGTTGCTTCTATATTATACACAATAATAATATATTATAAAAATCTACACGGCGGCGTGTGTTTTAAATCAATTTTCGACGTGCGAACGACATAAACAAACCAAAATAAAAGGTTAAACACTCTTGTTGTTTCGAGTGTACATAATATAATACGCTGTATATAATACGATCAGTATATGTGTATACGGGGGAGAAATAAAATACACATGCACGACGAGAAAAACCACCGGCGGTGGCGGCGGCCCAAAAGAAATTTATGGCGTTTAGATTGGGTGCCCGGGATTCCTCGGCTGTCACTCGCTACCCGGAGATATCTCAGTCGTTGTATGTTTATATATATTATTGCATGCGCGCGCGAGCGCCCGAAGTGTGTTTGTGCGTTATATTGTACGTTCGGTGGGGAGGGCAAAGGAAATTTACGCCGTTTTCTTACGTGTACGGCCGTGTAAACCGCCGCGGTATATGTATTTATACCTATATAATATTCGATATATATAAACAAACACACCCCCCTAGGTTGGCGCACTGAGCCCTCTTGTCCACGACCAAAGTGCGGTGCAGTGCAAAAAAAAAAAGGCGCATAATAAAGAATAAGTGCCGCTGTGGCCGGCTATCCAGCTATATCTCGACGTTCGTACACACATATATTATATATAGATAAGTACCGCAAGAGGCGCCCTCCTCCCACGGGGTGTTGCTCTCGCGCGGCTAATAGACCTCAGGACTTTTTTTTTTTTTTAGTGATAAAACATCATGGGAATTGGTTCGAGCCGTTGTTTTTTAGGGTCCCCTGCGCTTGTGTACGAGTAAATATACGAATATCTGCGCGTGTGTGTGTGTTTTTTCAGGCCAAAGGGAAACGGTTTAATTGATACACACCCGGTGATCGTAAATCAAACGTGAGATTGCGTGCGTGGTGTATTATATACGTACGTGTGTACACTGTAAGGGACAAGCAGTAGTAAGCCGCCACTGCTGCGCGCGTGGAGAATATAATACATATATACCTATATATATATTTTATAGGTATACGGGTCACAGGCGGCGGTCGGGATGTCAAACGATAAAAAACAAAACGAGACTCTGTCCGGAGAAAATTGATTTTTATTTCGCCTATTCTTTTATTATTATTTTTTTCGTATTTCGATACGGTTTTTTTTTAACTTTATATTTATACAATACCTATTCATATTGTTGTTTAATTATCCGTCTCGGCCTGTTATCTTATAAATACGTATATACTATATTATTATATAGTAAACAGATATATACATTTATGTACCTAACCTACTCGTGTACAACGGTATGCATTTGGTTCATATTGTATTTTTTCGCGAACCACCCTTAGTCCTATACAGGTTATACTTATGCATAGAAAAGCTATAATAAGTCATTCACGGGTGTATACATCGTATGCACATTTCACATACACTACTATATTTACATGCGTGTAATAGGAATATTGGCATTATGCAGAAGATTATTTATGGATGGATATTTCGAAAGAAAGTTGGCGGCAATCGTATTGTATCAATTATCATCTATACAATAATACAATACATAATATTAGTATCAGTATGATTAATAAAAGCTAATATTATGTATGTTTATATTATTATTTCGCATACATAATATAATAGCAAGTGCAATGACAATTTTCTATCGAAACCACGAGTCAGTATTTTTTATGAAAAATTAAAAAAACTATGATAATATTGTATTAAATTATAATAACGCAGCCTAAAATTGGGGAGCAAAATATTGCAAAAATCTTATTATTTTTCCATTATAATTTTATAAAATATGCACCACCTGATTAGACTTTAATCGAATAAATGTCATCGTAGCTATATACTCGTAGAATATATATACAACGCATGTACCTGTTATCATTCTACTTCTTATGTCATATGGTTTTTTGCACTAACATTTCATTCAACTGAATATAAATCACAATGTAATTAAATATACATATACATAGATGTGCATACTAACAAAATCGTGTTTGTCTAATCCTCTAGATTTTTATGGCGATCCGTCAACGTGATTAAAAGTTAATAAATAAACGAATTCATTCGCTTGAACCGAGTTTTCAACAAAATCATAATTTAAAAACAGAAAAAAAAATCAAACAACTGGTAATATAATATGCACTGTCATATGACTCGTACGACGAATTATTTATTATATGTAATAATATTATTATTATATGTTTTAGTCGTTTTAGTGATTGGCGAATAACTCGTGCGACAGACATTTTGTTCGGGTGGCGACGGTTTGCGTCGTCGATGACATTTTCTATATTATATTCGTCCGTCATCATTCAACGTTTGTCTACGTAGAGTAATATATTATATTAGTATTTATCATAATATACTGATATAGGTCTGTAGATCATATAGTTTTTTAAAAGTTATATTTCATCCTTGATTGAAGGAAACAGTATAAGTAACCTTCAAATATTTTTTAATTTTTTAACTTTTTCATCTGATAATATTTTATTATATGGCAACAGCTATTAATACAGTATGACGATTAAAAGTCTAAATTACAGATTATAAAATGATCAGTTAATTGTAATGTTGTATTTTATTAAAAAATTATTTTTAATTTAATTTTTGGGAATACTTTTACATTACATTTTATTTTTCTGATAAAATTATTAAAAAAAAAAAAAAAAATTAAAATAAAATCTTTAACTGACACTAAATTAAGAATTATAAATATTATGCCATCTCTGAACACGCTCCCTCGACGCTTAAATAATACTACCAAAGTTCGAACCTGTTTTACCGTTTTTATAACACGCGTCTTGTTGCAAAAACATGATAATCACACCATTTCCGAAGATAAGACTTGTACGGCGCAGTGCGTTATACCTACACACAGTGTAGTATTTTATATACATTTAAATAATAATATTATTATTATTATTACGTGTGTTCTCTCATATCAGTGGCTGACATACTGTTGAACGCAGGGTGTGTGCTGTGGTACACATAATAATATTATAATAGTAGCTGGTTTAATACAGAGAACATGTACGCTATATGGCCCACGCCTGCGTTCAGCACATAAATCATTCTACAAAACACACTACTAACGCTTATTTAAAAAATAAAAATCTCTGAACGGTTTTATAGTATATATAATATAATAATATATATATATAAATATTAAAACAGAAGAAAAAAAATACTTTGCCAGAACACTATGTACACACACACATACTTGCACGCGCGCTTGGGGCAAACAAAGTTTTAATTATAACTTTCTTTTGTCGCCGCCGCCAAAAAGACAAAAATCCGTTGATTTCGTCGTTTATAGTACTTTATACGACATAAATCACGCGAACCAAACGCCGAAGCGACAAGCGTACACATTATTTAATAATATGTGTGCATAATATTGTACAAGGTAACACTAGTCCCTACAATATATTATCATATTATAGTAATGATTTTATGTAGCTAAGAAATAGTAAAATTATGATCATCAACAACTATCGAGCACGCAGTTGCATATATTATACTGACATTTACCATAATAATTCAGGTTTGAAAATATTAATATTATTTCGTGTTATTATTAATTACCTATTTTTATTGATATTTTATGTGGTCTCGTCATTCTGTCGGTGAGGACCGTTGCTTCAGGTGTGTTTAGTGTTTACGCGTTCGCATTTCCGTCTGGTTTGTGTACGGCGGGCGTGACGTATGCTTTTCGTACGAAACGATTTTCATCGTAAAAATAAACTGAGCGCAGCCACAATGCGATAATTAAGCACCATTACCGTGTTTACGGGGGTTGGGGATTAATATAATCTGATCGGAACGTCCAGCGTGGTCTGATCGCAGTATATAACTGATAAGTATGTAGTTGAAAAAGTCCTTTCAAGTATTGGTACAGATAGTGCAGTAATAACACAATTGTTATAATATTATATGCGACACGTGAACAGTTTAATAAAAAGAATTAAATGTATTTGGTTTTTAAAATTATTTCATGTAGTTATGTTAATGTCGTTGAGTCCCTGTCTACCTATGAAACTGCAATGATAAAAACTAAAACACAAAAATGACCGGAAATATTATGATTTAACATAAAAGTTTAAGTATTAAACAGTACAGGTATGAAAAAATATACATTACATAGTTATTAGTTATAACTATTTATAGAGTAACTATATGATAATGTTACGCTTGCTTTAAAAACTAAAAGATATTTTTAGTCATTATAATATTATTACTGTTATTTATTTTCTTGTTTATATTATTTAACATTTATTAAAATACATTAACCATAATTCAGTTCTCAGAAACGGTTTTGACAAATTATTAATAAATGCATTATACTAAAAAAAAAATGTTTCGACCACATGCCATTAAAATGTTAAATGACCCACTCTCAGAACATACGCACATATTAACAAAATAATATGATATGCATATTGCATACGTGCTTAATGCTCTTCAGCCAAACGTCACTATAGGTACTATTTGTCATTTTAGATGAAACTCAGAAGAATTTATATCGTATTGATCTTGTCTAATAATTAATAATATGAAGTATTATAACTACCGAACAGAAATAAATGGACTCCTTGTTTTATAATTATTATACCTATAATAAGATTGTTACAGTTATTGGTATTGGCGTATATTGTTACCAGTAATACCTTTATTAAAAGTAAATCTGCAGGATTTTTGAAAGTTTTTTGAAGTATTCAATAATAATACATGGTTAATTGGTTTATATTTTTGTTAGCGTGTGACAAGTTGCAGAGTATAAGCATAAATGAATCGATGCTCATCGCTCATCGGTATAAATACAATACACGACGATAGACGTCACAGAGGCTTACAGGTTTATCGTGCGATAGTCATCATCTTATAGTAAGGCCATATGGGTGTATAATTTTTTTTTTCATTCATCATATACGCATTGGACAAAAATATTCATAATTAGAAAACAAACATAATATTATTGAGAAATATGTATACATTTACTCGTCCTAACCCGATAGTTATGGGCATATTATATAGTGCGTTAACTTTTTTTGAGTAAAATATTGGCCATCGCCCAATCGCTTCGAAACAATTACGAACCGCGACCACGGCAGATAGGTGCACAAGAAACTCGATAACTCGCGTAGGTTTTCGATTTTTGCTGTCGATTAGACCGAAATATTCGGCCGTTCGGCTACGGACACGTCGTGTTTATTATTGTTACCATTATAAATAATATCGTTTGAAACGCACACGATGACTATGATACGATATATACCGCGGTACCCGTGCGGTCAGGACATCGTCGTCGGCAGAAAAATAAAATATAATATTAACAACACTATTGCTCGTACGGCGGAAACGATATCGGCCACATTTATATAACGTAAACGCGTGTTTGTAGGTATACGATATATCTATATTTGTCGGTTGCACGTACGCTTTTAAATCATTCCGACACGAATTGAATCTGACCGCCGGCACGCCGCGGCACAACTACGACCATAATATATAATATATATTGTACACACACATATACTCGCGGTCCATAAAAAACGTCTTCATCGAAAATTTTAACACACACACACACATTAACGTTACACAAGTAGTTTATTATAATATACGTCTTAAACGCTACATATAATATGCTGTGTACGGAGTACGCGTGTGTGTGTTGTATGTTTCAATATTATCTCCATTACAGTTATTTAATTAACGCCCGACCGGGGCCGTGTGCGACGGCGGGGGCGGAGGGTCCGCCGCCGATAATTTACGACGTCCTCGGCCGGCCGACAAAATACGGTCCCCGTGCGCGCACCGTCGTCGGCCCCTTTAAAAACGCCGTCGTAGTACCATACGGATTGTCTGCTCTACACGCCGCCGATAATAGTATAATAATAATATGTATAATACAGCGATCGTGATGTTTATAGTCGTATTAGAGTATAGTAGCGCGGTAGTGGTGATAGTGGCGTACGACCTCAAAACCCAGTATTACATATTATTATATACCAGATACGATATGTGTGTGTAACATAATAATGTCGCCGATAATTGGGGTTAAAATTTTTTTTTTTCGTTTCTTAAATCTTTATTTTTATTTTTTGTCCTTTTAATTTATTGTACGACTTATTATAATGCTCGAACACACGCTGCCGTCTCTCCCCTTTTTGGCGCACTAGTCAAAAGAGAGGACGCGCGTAACACGGCACATTTAACCTGACCGATTTGACTCCCGCCGCAGTCAGTCAGTCGTCGGCGGCATACATAAAACGTCTTCTGTGTATGATTTACTATTATTTCGCTTTTTTTCTCGATCGCCAAAAACACATTATTTACGCCGCGTGTGATGTGTACCTATATATATATATATATACGCGAGCGCGACTCCCGCATATACATGCGTGTATTTTTTCCTCCCATCATTTGTGTGGACGCGGTTTTTTTTCTCGTCGGTTTTTTTCGTTAGCATAATTTACACCACGCGCGACAGACTATACGTTCTGTATAGCACGCCGCCTCTGCAGGACACCGTAGTCATGTGTGCCGGAAAACTATTTCCGAATCTTCACGGGCGTGAGATATAAGCCGCGTAGTCGCGCTTGCAGCGAAGCACCGTTAAAACGGTTTAAGTTTGTACAAAATCCTCTTGTTTACTACTATATTATGTGAGTTTTTCATGGGTCAGCATCCGTACGGTCTATATATGAGATTTAACATCAATATGATTTTTAACGCACGAAATCAGACAAAATTGACCTCTGCGACAAACTGGTGCATACTACAACTCTGCATCTACCTACCTGCAACTTGCAGTACGCGTACACTAATTTATCATAGTTTACTGTACAAAATATTTGATGGAACTACATTATGTTGTATACTACGAGTATATTATTAGAATAATATAGTAAGATCGTTATCGTTCGTAGGTATATGTTATAGTATTAAATCATTGTAATTTTATAGTAAGTATAGAACGATGTGTTATATAATTTCACACACGTTTGTTTAATTACACAGTATAATTAATATAGTGGTCGTTTTTAGATTCGTCCAATGTGTACCGTATAATGAGTAATAATAACCTATAAATTAGATCAAGTCTTACAATAATAAATTTTTGTTCTCCTGAGTCTAGGAGATACTATCGCATACTTTCGGATTTTATTGTAAATTGTGTACGATGACAAACGTTGATCGAATCGGATCAAAATCATTTTGTAACGTCGCTGAAATCAATAAATATTAAGATAATATTTAGAATAAATGGATAATATTTAATATGCTGTATTGCTGTATCTACGCTAGATTGTGCCATTTCCCATTGATTTATGATTTGTATATATCGGATAACATTTGTTTTATGTTATTAATTTGAAATTAAATGTACACAACAGTTGTATAAAAGTTCAAATATTTATTTATTTTTTAATAATACTGTGCAGCACTTAAACTACACACTAACATCGATGTATTTTATTCCATCAGTGCGTTCAAATTATTTCCTATAATATACAATTTAAATACGCAGAATAATATTATCAATTAGAATTGCATTATATAAGATTATATTATTATGTTAATCATTACAATTTAATTTAAATTTCTATGAAGGTCAGTTTACTCAACATTTTAGATTGTTCTGAATATCTGATACGAGTATACTCGTAGGAAGTACTGAAATGTTATTAAGAGCGCGACGACTGATTACATAAAACTCGTGGCGTTATGCTTCTGTGATTTGTACATTTGAATAACTTTGGTAATGGTTGGTATGTATAATTTTTGTGAAATGTAAATTTCTTATTAGTCCATATGTTAAATTTCAATAGTTTTGCAAAGGCGAGTAAAAACAGAGGAACTATACATAGTAATTAAATGTTTTGACATTTAATAATGAGCAACGATGTTTCTTAAAATACTTACGAATTTTAATTTGCCCATTCAAATTAAGCTTTTGGTTTCGTCTAACTAAAAAATAAATGCTGTCAAACATCCGAAATGATGAGTAGCGCCAACATGGGTGTTTACCAAGTGGTGGCCAAGTCACAGTTATATTATCTATAGTGAGTTTGTTTTATTAATAATGCACATCTTATTATTATTATTACTATATTATACTTTTTAGATAACAGTTTTTGTTTTTTTCACATGTATCTTACGCATGACATGTAAACATGTAATACAATGATTTAGCAATGCTAATCAAATTACCTATAATTTATGAGGATATTATGATCTTAAGAACACTCATTTTTTTTTCTAAAATTATTTATTGTAGGCGATAGAATACAAAAATCATAGCAAACGCACCTTCAATAACCACACTACTATATTATTTCAACTTAAATTTTTTGAATTTCGTATGCTGACGGCTGGAAAATTTGGTTACGTTCCGTCTGTTTTCATTCAGTGGTTTCGTGAAGATTTAATAATAGACAAGCGCACGTCTTCTGAACATATGTACGCGCACATATATAAATATAAATGTATGTATAAGTGTAAATATAAAATAATTATAATTAATCGTTTCGTCCGTGTATAAAGCGCATTTCGTACTACTAATTGCCGTACAACAACAATTGTACACACGAATAAGAATACGAGAGCGCGAATAAAAACAAAGTGACTTAAAAAAACGCGGAGCCACAACGATCATAATGTGAAATTGAAGGTCGGAAACACCTATGTCTGCATTACAGATTACAATAATATAATTTAACGTGCGGTATTACGCGATATGATTTAGATACTCTCTCTATCAGCTCAATGATATTTTTTTTACAATCTCGCGGTATTTTAAAAATCTAAACAGTATTGTTTTATATACATATATATATATATTTATTATGTGTACCTGTATATTATAGTGGTTTTCGTATACACGCGGATTAACGCCCCCGTCGTCAACGACTCGATCGATTACAATAATTACTGGTCAGTATACCTGTACGATGCATACTATCCATTTTTTTTTTTTTATAAATGTGTACACTGCGATGGTATACAGCTGACTGGTAGGACATAATATATCTATGTATACATATACATAATATTACGAACTCGTACGTGTACTGTACAGCGGCGGCCGCCGCGGCTGTGCCCGAAGGCGCGAGACTTAAACAATAATTATTGATACGCGAGACGAACGTATAATATTATTACTATATATACGTAATATGCGTATAAACCTCGGTATAAACACTACGGACAACTAAGTATATTATAATATGTACATATATTAAATAATATATGGGTATGTGCGCCGCGCTTAGTGATATTATTATACTACTATCGTTCGTTTCCTTGTCGAAAGCAAAAGTTTAGACTAGACCCGACCTAGCTTCCCATCTCCGTCACACACACGACTGACCCAACGATATTTATTTATTCTTTTCGTTTTTACAAGTCATATATAACTTTTATTTCGCGCTTATTTCACGAGATCTTCAAGTCCTTCATCGTACGTTGCGATATAATTTAATAACGGCGCTGTATGCTTATATTTATAACGTTTCAAGTACACAAGCATTCGTCATACGAGATATTACATAGTAAACAAGTCACACGCGCGTGTTTGAAAAAAAAAATGTCGTTTTATTACTCCTTGCTCAGAAACGGACGATGAAAGTCGTAAAAATAAATGCAATAACAAACGAAAAATCTAAAATTTAAACACTCACACGCACACAAGCATACAATTATAGATAAATATAAATATAATTGTATTTTTATAGTCATGCTTAATGTTTAAAAAAGTTTAGAAACTACTTTATATAGGTACGAAATAAATGTATTTCTAAACGATTCGATCGCTCTGTATAGGTTAGGTTAGTATAGTATAGTATAGTGTATACCTACATAAGTTCGTCCCAAATATCTTGTAATCGCAAATAGAAAATTCTTTCCTGAAGTAATCTAAATCGTGGTATACCTATTTTTGTAATAAGTAAAATACTAAAATCTTATTTAAATGATACACGCAAGACTCGAATTTGGCTATATTATGTATTTATAATTTATAAGTAAAGTATCATCTGACGCATAAGAAAATATACAATTATTTTATTCTTATTATATAAATATAAATAAGTATGAATATTTAAATCCACGATAATATTACGCACCTAATATATACCTAATCTATATATATATATAATATATACATATATATATTATATATAATATAATAATATTCTAAGTGCACCTTTTTTTACTATAAATACAACAGCGTACAGACGCGTGTTATTAAATATGATTTATTGTCTTAGCACCTCCCTTTTTTCATTCCTGAATCGACGGCCGATTACTTGTATACCTAATGTTTAATGGAAAAAGTCATTACGGTTTGACGCGTATTACGCGGGCGCGTGCGTGTGTTATTATCACGGGCCAATATATAGTTGCGCAATGCCGAGCTGGTGTTCATGTCGAGTGAATAAAATAAACACTGCAGTGACACATTTTTGTAATTATTATGAAATCGCGTGGGAAATATTAATTTGTAAAATATTTGTTCGTGTGATCGGTTAGGCACAGCACAATATGATATTATAGTAAAAACATACTCGTCTACGCGCACATAATATTTTAGCCTATATAGGAGGCAGTCTACGTCTGCTGTACGAATTGCGGACGCCATATTTTCAAATTTTTATATAGTTAAACGTTAATAGTTATTTAATAACGATTTTCCATTTGTTTATAGTCGGCACAAGTGGCATACCCATATCAAGTAATTTTGATTTTTTCCTCTCCGAATTCTTTTCAAAACGTCTATCAACCTCGGTGGCGCCTTTTTTGTACTGCACGTGTGCGTATATTACGTTATTATTACTACACAGAAACGAGGATTTCCACCATTTGCTGGAATACTAATAGGTATACAATATTATATGCTCTACACACAAAGTGGCGTATATGTGCTGCAGCGCCACGACGATACGACCGACTGACTGACAGGCGACCGTCCCACAACTGCACGCGCGACGGCCTCGACCCGGACCCGAACGACCCTCATCGTGTATATTATGTAACCGTCGTCACCACCATCGAAGCCGACGGCCCAAAATTTGCGCCCCCGAGCGGCCCGTTAACCCCCTTACATTGTAAACGCGATTCGGAAAACGGTTTTGTTCGTCTGATTTTTTTTTTTATTTAAAATTTTTATCACCGTTCATATAATGAATGTACATTATACACATTATATTGTATTGGTGAGGGTTGATTTTTCGTGCGGGTACAAAAATTGCGGTCGTGGCGTAGGGGGAAACAGCCATTACGCGCCAACACCTGCCGCCCCCGACTTTTATGCGTGCACACAATTGCCTATAATAATAGTTGTGCGCTAGTTCAATCGTGCAGACTATAGAGGAGAAAACCCGAAAATTGTGGTTTTACTATGCGCGCGGGTCCTGGTATCTTGAATACGATTTTTGAATTCGCTGTGTAGATATACATAGAAATGCAGCGTATACGCTTACTGCGTACACCCATTGTACCCGCACAGCGTTTTATGATGATTTTGGATCGCAAATAAACAGTACTTGAATCGATACATTATAATACTGTCTAATTGTACCTATAAGTAACTCAAATTTGAAAGCAGAACACCTGCTGGGCGCTAAATCACGGCTGAAATTGCACCATTAAAAAAAAGTCGGGCTTGTCGGTGAATCGCTTAAAAGTGTGTATGAATGTGATTTTGGTATCTATTTAGTATTTTTGAGCCCAAGTTTTGTTTTAAAATAAATGTTCCTGCGTGGTTTAAAAGACGCACATGTCTGCGTAAACACAACACGTATGTGTAATAGGAGACCGACGACTGAGACCAATTACGAATTATCATAAAATAATCACTAATCATTAAAAAGTAACTATTACGTATATGCTTATATAGGTACACGGCGCTTCTGAATAGTTTAATTTTATAATATTTATATAGATACACAATTAATTGTGTTGTGTTATATAGCTTCATTATACACGTTACGCAACGATGACAGACGTATATTATTATAATCATATAGTAATTATGGCGGATATCGTCAGCGACTATAGTAATAAGAAAAATACAAGACCGGCCCTGATGTTCAAATTATCTTCCTATACGTTATTGCGTTTTTACCTCATTATCATCATAGTGCAGAAACTGCAGTATAGACAACGATCGCAGGATCCGTATTTACGCATGCAGTCACGATGACTTATTGATTTAGACAACTTTTATGGACGTTATATATTTCCACTCGACTTTTTCCTCGCTGTATATATGGACGTTAATGGTGTAACGAAAATTGTCTCGATATTCGTGAAATCGTTGAGCCGAGTTTTTCGGCGTTTTAAGACTCGACCTTCATGTTCACAACGATTATACGTTACGATATGGTAATTTGATGACGATTGGATGGCGACGGCCAGTTTATACACATAATTTGATATGTTGAAAATCCACAAAACTGCCGTTGATATCAAAAACGTAATATTTAGTACAACGATGTATAAAATTTGAATATATTCGGCGATGACGATCGTCATTTCTGATGAACAATACACTAAATTTTAGTTAATAAATCGTGATTAATAATTAGTTAGGAAAAATGATTAACCGTTTTTGTAGACGATATTTTACGATAGATGGAATAGAAGACGCCTAATTTTTTGATAAGTGTTGTACTACACGAATATACTAAATTTTATATATAGTCACACTGGGGCAATCATCGACTAATAAGTGTGTCAGGGTGCGTTTTCCGTACACGAATATAAAATGTAAACATGCTGTTAAAGGGACCGTGAAAAACGGTGACGACGACGACGATGTTTGACTCGAAACGGATTCTTATATTATAACCAGGAAGGGTGACTGGGCGATCATCACGCACTTTATTTGCGTGAACGAGGGATCCTACGCGTATATATATCAAAAAAGCCCCTTTACAAGTACAGTGATTATGCGAGTATATTGCAATGTAATACGCGTCCCGAGATTTATCCACTTGGCTGGCGTACGTGTGTGTACAATAGATTATATGCATTTTATGGATGTGTTGCGTACGATCATATAGACACATAGTTTTGCATGCTATGATTCGGACGATAAGTTCATTCTATATTACACTAAATAATAATAATATTGTGATACACATTTACGTTTCAAAACTGTTTAGAGTCTAAATTAAACACTTTTAGAAAAAGTCAGATGGCGCTCAAAGAACAGTGGTTGCCGGTTTTATTCATGTTAATATTTTTTTTTTCAAGATGCACATTGGTGCTTTAAGGTTTTTAAATATATTGTGTGTTTTTTACACCATCTTACAGAACTGTAGTGGTTAATTTTCACCCATATAAGATATAACGATACTATCAAATTATATATGTTCGTTGACTTATTATTATATATCATATAGATACATTGGACTTATGGTTGATGTAACAATTTAAACAGTATAATAGGTATAGGTAGAAATATATAAATATAAATGAGATGCGATGAAAACCGTGTTTAAATTATAAAAAAAATTCATGATTTGAGTTGGTCGATATAAATTTTGGTAAGAGTATATTTTATAAGTACCTAATGAATTATATAGTTGTGTTTTGCCATCTTGACTTCCTCATTTGCTTTAGTAACAGCTAGTGCTTCCAGAAGAAAAATCATATTATTATTACTGTTATTATACTATCTTATTTCGTAGTGCTTTTTTTGTTATAACCCAATAAGGCTAAGAGACCGACACGACGAAGATATATTATGCTATCCACTTCTTCCGACTTGTTACAGTTGAGTAACAAAAACTTCGATAATTTTTCAATTAAGTTTGCTGAGATTGGTGCTCGAATTTGACGAA
This sequence comes from Aphis gossypii, assembly GCF_020184175.1. Taxonomy (NCBI): domain Eukaryota; kingdom Metazoa; phylum Arthropoda; class Insecta; order Hemiptera; family Aphididae; genus Aphis; species Aphis gossypii. The sequence continues at coordinate 53,365,325 of NC_065530.1, read as the reverse complement.
AAAAAAAATAATGTTTTAAACATGGTATTGAACTGGATTTTTATTTTTTTATAGTTGGCTATTATAATAGTGGTAATAACGAGTAGTACTCGAATTTTTACTTATACAGGTATGATAATAATTATTTATTATAACTTTACCTACCACTAATTTTACAATATTAGTAGTTCGTGTACAGTATTTTTTACTTTTGACCTACTATAAATATAATATTTCGTACGTATTTCAGGCAACCGTGTTATTGAATAATACGATACGATCGTATACAATATTTGAACATTGGCCGATAATAATTATTTTATACATAATCATTTCGTTGGTGCCTATGGCAAATTTCAGTGAATATAATTCTCGTATAATTCGCGATATATAGTTTAATACGCAGATACGGACTGATATAAAAGAAATAATTTAACAATTAAACCGTCGTTAGAGGTTTTTTTTAACGCCTATAGCTAATGCGTTTTACAGTCCTATTGTTTGCTTCGAAGTAGGGTTGTTTTTTCAAATTATTTTTTAACCGCAACAACATTTTTATCGGTGTTTAAATCGAGTTTTAACTACCCGCTCACGACCTCGGTGGTATATTATTGACTCTAAATTAACATTATTTTATGATTCGGAACATTATTATATTTTATGTTCAGATTTACATGAATACTTTATTCGAAATTTAAAAAAAATATTCCTAGTTATTTTATTTTTTGTTAAACATCAAAATTAATTATCAATAGTTGAGATTTTATTTTTTTAACACTGAATAATTTTTTTAATTAGGTATATTATTAATTTAATAATTGAGTTGATTTTTAATTTCATGTGTCAATCTTTACATAATAAAGACACGAGTACACAATAACTTTATTACCATAAATTGTTTTATATCATTATATTTATGTACATTAAATGTTTATTAGATGAAAGAGTTCAAGATTAATTTAATATAAATTGATCAATAAATATCCAAATTTAAACTCAAACAAATGCTAATCGTTAACTCAAGATTGAATTATGTTTTTAATTTCGTAATAAATTGAAAGTCAATTAAATTATTGAAAACCCAACACTAGACTGTCATCATATTATAAAGTTATTGTCAACAATAATATATTATTTTTTTCAGTTATGTAACATTTAAAATAATTAGATCACTTAAAAATTGAACCATATAAAAAACGTTATCATAGAAATGTTTAATAATTTTATAACGCATATAGATTTTATTACGCACACATACTACATAAAAATAGTAAATATCTGCGGGATGATTTATGTGAGTAATCATAAACAGGTTCTGTCAAAGAGATATTTAACTACGAATTACCCTACATATTCAAATTATATAATCTCACACACAGCAGGCCGTATAAGATTGAAAACAATATTTCACGACTAGAATTCTTCGAAACGTGTAAGTTTTGACAATGCGTAAAATTAAAATCGCTAAATTCCTTATAATTTGTACCCACAATATTAAAAAAAAGATATTCTCCTACATGTCGACGATTCAAGTTTTTACTTTTTACGGTCGCGAATTTTAAAGATATAAAAAACGCAATGAAAACGCACCGACCTATACGTACAATATATTATTTCGTCCGATTATCGTGACTCTTTCGGAATTCAACCATTTTTTATACTCTTACCATCAAAAAAATAATATAATCAAAATGATAATTTGAGTATATATAGTTATACAGATAACACGAAATCGCAGTAATATACCTATCAATACACACACATATACGTAATATTGACTTAAGATACATAAGGTGCAGTACTCACTCTGTCCGAGGTGAACTCTCTTCATCCACGGGTAGATCTGCGGCGGATTCTGGCCGGAGCCCTGTTTGCCGCCCGACGACGCGGGCCCGTTACCGTTTCCGCCGCCGCCGCCGCCGTTGGACGACGTGGACGATATGGACGAGGCGGGCGACGAGGACGTCTGCGAGACGGGCCCTTGGGCGGCCGGCGAGGAACCGGCCACCGGGCCGCCGGACGACCGGACGGACTTCATGACGACGGCGGGCGGCGGCGATCGGGAGCCGGGCGGCGGGGCCGCGGACGTGGTCAGGTCCTGCGGAGAGCTGATGCCGTTCGGCGTGGCCGACGCCGAGGCGGACACCTCGTACTTGCACTGGACGACGCCGCCGCCGGCCGCGGACGGCATGCCGACCACGTTGTTGTTGAGCGCCGACGATATGGGCGATATGGCGCCGCCGCCGCCGGGCGAGGGCAGACCGCCGACGCCGCCGCCGCCGCCGCCGTGGTGCTGCAAGTGCTGCAGGTGGGCGCCCGCGGCCGCAGCGGCAGCGGCCGCCTGCAGCCTCTGGTGCTGCTGGTGCTGCTGGTGCTGTTGCTGGTGATTGACCGAGTGCAGTTGCGTGTAGTCGATCATGGACGGCGACGACTGTTGCATGTACTGCGACGCGTACTGTTGCGGCGAGTAACAGCCGGCCGCGGGCCCGGCGTTGTACACGCCGCCGCCGCCGCCGCCCTGGGCCGCCTGTCCGTAGTAGTCGGCGGCCGAGGCGGACGCGGCGCCGCCCGGGCTGTTGCCCGTCTGCAGCGGGTCCACCGGCGACGTGACGGCCCGGCCCTGTTGCTGTTGGGCCTGCTGGCTCTGCTGGTAGCAGTTCATGAACTGATACGAACTCATGTTCATCTAAGCGGTTCGGGTCGCGCGCGCGCGCTCAGACGATGGCACGGCTCGTTGCGCGACGGTTTACCTGTCCGAAGACGACGGTCGGAGCGTCCGCTGTCCGCGCGTCTGTGGCGCGTACAAAGCTCACCCGCGGAGGGCCGACGAACCTTGTTTTTTATACGGTACCTCTGTATCGGGTTTACGAGCTTCGGCAGCGGCGTGAGTACGGGTAATAATAATGTACGATGATATTACGCCGTCAGGTCTCCAACGTGCCATTCGAAAACGGCGTCATAATGTCTGTGGCCGACCGCGGAAAATCACAAAAAATAATCACGAAATCGAACGCGCACTCGAAAACACGAAAAATCGAAACACGAAAAAAAAAAAAAAATTAAAAATTAAAATCGAAATTTTAAAACGTTCGCCAAATAAAATTCGCCAATAGTGTGTATATACGAAATAATAATATTATGATGTACGTCGAACGACAAAAATATCACTCGCGCGAATAATAACGAGTAAAGTAAAATAAAATAAAATAAAATAATAATTTATTAAAAATTACGATAATATGATACGACAATGCGATATTATAAATAATATTATTATATTATACCGTCGTCGTCGTACGTGTCCGTCGGACGGGGCTGTGGGGGCCACGTGCTAGCGTATAATTTACGACTGCGGCGGCGATCCGCGTTCGGAGGCGAGTGGAACAGTACAGCGGACCGACTCGGAGGACCGAACGCACTCCGAAACCCGACAACTTCCGACGCGGCTGGAGACGTGCGCGCGCTGTGCCGGCGCGTGTGTGTGTGTGCGTCCGTGTGCGTCCGTGTGCGCGCGTATTCGTGCGTCCGCGGCGCGCGCGTGTGAGTGAACGTATCCGTACAACGTAACCGCGGCCGTCGACCAATCGGAACGCCGGACGGTCGGCGCTCGGATCTGGCAGTCCCTCGTGTGCCGCCGCCGCCTCCGTCGACGGTGACGACGACGACGCATGAATGAACCGGTGTGCGTGGCGCCCGTCGTGGAGCGGTGGAGGGAGGGCGGGGGGAACGTGACCGCCGCCGCCTTCGGACTACCTATTTCGTAGCGGACGTCGTCGTTTCATACGCAGCCGTGTCCGAGTTGTTGCCGGCGACCGACCGGACAAGGCGTTCGCTCATACGCGATTTTAGCTCGTTTTTATTTCTTGTTTATATAACGACAATATTATTATTATGGTAGTGAAAAACAATAGGTAATATATTATTATAATAATGCGTTAAAAGTCTACAACGCTATTTCGTTATTTAGAGTCGGTTAACGGTCGATTCGAGTAAATTTGCACCAGATTAGTGTACGATTTTGGTTTTTCCTTAGATATCATATAATATTATTACCTTTTGTAAATCGACTTATATAGTTATAGATATAGTTCATTTCATATGATTTTACTTTGTGAAAACTCGATTATTTTTTAATACAACTACGTATAATACTGTTTAGTAATATTTTAATAACTTTTCAGAATACATTTGGAATTTCTCACATATTTTAATGGGTTTATGCGCGTATTAGGTATATAATATATTTTTATCATTTTCCTATAATAAAAATAAAATACTTTTATTGGTGACAACCGTATCTGACGTGATTATGTTTTATTTGCATTGTGATAATATATATTATATTTCTGTGATAGTATAACGATTATAGATCATTGAATTTTAAATTAAAATTTATCTCGTTAGATGATGATGTAATTTGGTATTTGATTTCATATTCTACGGCAGGGGCGGCCAAACAGTCGATCGCGATAGACCGGTCGACCGCAAACAATTTCTAAGCCGATCATGTTATAGAATTTATTTTTAGGGGCCCTATATGTTTCTTAATAATTATAGTTATTCCATGATAAAAAATTGTCCTATGGAAGTCGATCCTCAAAAGAGAAGTATATTTTTAGTAGATCGTGATGAAAAAAAGTTTGGCCATCCCTGTTAGGTTTATAACGAAATTATTTATAACATTTTCGTAAGTATAGGTAAAACTCGAACTTCAAATATTGTTATATTTTAATGAAAAACAATAATAATTTACGGTTTCAATAACTTTGAATGTATAAGGTTTTTAGGCAATTCAAGTAAATTGATGGACTATGTTTAATAAATTATTTGGTCATAGAAAATAATATCCCATATTATATAGGTACAAAATACTAATAATTAGATTTTATTTAGGTATATTGTGTGCTAATTATATAAATATTTTGAAAAAAGCTAAACTCCCATCTATTGTATTGCACTATAGTACTAATGTGTTGAGTGTACTCTGTAATTGAGTAAGTCACCGTAATAATAGATTAGCTTAACTTGAATTAGTTGAATTCAATGATAAATCATTGTGTACATAAAATAAACGATACACCCATATCTAGATGGATTATTGGATCAATATACATTTTTAATGGTAGATTATATTATATTTATATATAACTATTAGTATTTTCTTAATTTTTCCTAAAAACTTCGTACATCATGATCTCAGCTCTTTGACGTAAAAATCACTGATATCAAATTTTTTTTTTTAGTTTAAACAGTTTAAAAAAGTAATGTTCTAAACCCCTAAGGTTAATATTTTTTCATCAAAATTTGAACTTCATAGACTTATAAAACCATTAAAACCCAATTGTAAGATTGTATGTTTGATAGTTTGTACGTATTAAATTACTGTAAAATAAACTTATGAAAAATCTTATATTTAATTCATAATATATTAAATTATTGTACTTAAAATGTAAAAATGATCAACATAAATCGAAAAATTAAAAATGTGTATAAATTTTTAAAAAATATAGCTAATATACTAGTATTTAAAAAAAATATAATATGGTATTATAGTCATCTAAAAAAATTTGAATTTAAATAATTGGAAAATATATATTATAGGTAAATAGCATTTTGTACTATTTCTATACTTAAAGTCTACCATAATTTATTTTTTTAAATTTTAAAAAAAACATAGAATTTTTTCAAATAAAAAAATACATTTGTAAAATTAATGCATTCCTTACTTTTCGTTGTTGTATGTAGGTATCATAATCTTAATAAAATAATTAACATTGGCCATCATTGGAGCCTGTACATGTTAATAGATAATACAATTTATTTTACACGTTGCATGTCATCATTCATTATATGATTCATACTATTTTTTTGGTAATCGGTAATAACAATTTACATTGTTTGTATATTACGGCTTTTTAACTTTTTAAACGTTAAATAATTATACTGTATCAATGAGTTTAAATGATTATTATCATTGCGTTAGTATATATACTTAATATAATTTTTTAATGATTTAATTAATTATATATTTTTTTTATTATTATAAAACATTCAGTGGCATTAGATACGTAGGATTTTGTAGATAACAAATGGTATAGATATCTGATATATACCATATGACCTGTAGGTCTATAGATATATATATAAATTGTTGTAAAATTATTATTATAACGCTAATAATATTATAGTGTATTTGTATTGTCGTATGTTTAGATTATTTAAATTATAAAATATAAAATTTCTCCACCCTTATTATTTTGAAAAAAAAAACAATAGTTATGTTCAATAAATTATTCTATTATTATATCGTATATATTATATTTATGCATTAAAATGTGACGACGATGATGGTTAGTCGTTCATCATCCTTAAACGCAGCCGGACACCTATAGGTATATATTAGTGTCCAATCAATTTATCTTGTCTTATCTTAAAATACGAAAGCCTAACTTAGTAATGTGATTGAAAATACATCGAAAAATTACAAATCAAACATGACGTATTCAATGACAAACTATTTTTCAATTCGAGACGCGATTGCAGGTATAAAAAATTCGTTGTTACTATAATACTATAATATAATTGTTCACATCTTATACATCTCGGAGACTTTCCCTCGATTTTATATACATAATAATATTATATATAATGATAAATGATAATCATTTTTAATGGTGATTATTGCTCAACAACACGACTATTTAAATTTAATTTCGATAGCCTATGAATCACACGAGTATATTATAATAGTTGTTAGTTAATACTTAATAAAAATAGATTAAGTAGTTCTGAGATTTTTCAATATAGCCTATGAATTATTATTATATATAATATATTGATAATGATTTTTACACCACAGATGTCAATAATTAGCTTAAAAAAAATACAATAGTGTAATACTACTGATGCCTTTTAAACTATGATTTCTATCAACAACTACTGGAGAGGTAAAACTTCTAAGTTACAAGTACAAATTAATTTTGAATTTTTATTAAAATTACTTATATTTTCTGTACTAAATGTAAAATATTAATTTTAGTCTTGATATCTGTAAGTATAATATTTTACTATTATGGTAAAATTAGAATGATATTTTAATATTGAATTTGAATATTTAACATCAGTATTTATATATTATATAACTATGTGCTCTTTTTAACTTAAGTTTTTGTCATAAATGAACAATATATACAATGTATACAAGTATATCAGTATAAGTTTTTTTTCCAGTCCAATACTTGAACAATTTGTGAACACGTGAAAACAATCTTTAGACCATAAAATTACTAAAAATTTAATTTTGTATGAAATACGTTCTAGATATCCAGATGGCCGACTCCGCCCCACAGCCTATAATAAAATCATATAGGACATTAGGATATATAACACAATATATTATGATCAGCCCATATTGTGAATCTTCCTGGTACATCGAAGGTTTGCCATTTGGCGTCGTAACGGTGTATAATAAAATAAACATTTTTTTTCAACACAATGTTTTTATATTTTCTAGATATTTATTAGCTCATTTTATATGCGTTAAATAATAATAGAAAACAATATTATAGGTACACAAAAGTAAGCACGGAGTGAAGAGACCTGAGAATCTCGCAGTGAACATACTTCGTTGTGAAGTTATAGTCATATTAATAGGTAATGAACTATAGTTATATGAACATGATGTTATATTCATATAATATTACATATACAATATACATATTATATTTTTCAAATTATGATTATTATTATTGTTATATAATCATTCGAAAACAGCTAAGTCACGATACCTCTGTCTTTTAATCTTTTTTGGGATAAAATAGCTGGTTAATGAAGCGTTTATAAGTTAGGAGTTTATAGTTAATTCAGTGCAGAATTTTAAATTTATTTAATATTTTAATAAAATCGTCTTAATTCAAATGATATTTTTCTTGTAGCGCTTAAATGTTTATTATCCACTATATGATGTCTTAGTCGAAAGTTTTTGTGGTTAAACTAGGAAAAGAAAAAAAATAATTCTAGAACAAAAAAGTTTTCTTTATTTTAAAATAGTTGAAACTGATATTTTAATAATATACAAAATGCATTTATCGACATAAAGCCTTTAATAATTTTTATTTATATATTTTTGGATGAGTCATTATGTATATTACAACCTGTTAAAATCAGCATAATAATAAGACTAAAGTTTTAATTTTGAAGATTTAGTACACAAACATTTTTTTTTTAAATGAATTATCTTTAAATTGAAAATAATATAAATACATTTTATTCCTAAATATACAATATATTATTATATACCATATTAGGTATTAATGTATTATGCATAGTTACAGATTGTGATTAATTGTATATTTATTTTATTATAATATATTTTAAGCTTATAAATGGATAACTATATAGTAAACAAAAAAAACTGCAGGGTTATGACGTATTAAATGTATCAACGATATGTAAGTAATTACGATATATAATAATTGACGATTTGTCGAAGACGATGTATTTACTTGCGGGTGCTCAAATTTACTTACGAGCTAATTTTCAAAGATTTCAATAGTGTAGGCCAAAGCAAATTATATAATTTTATGTTATTTTTTTAATAATAATATTATATTCATTTTTTTTTCATGAAAGGCGATGAAAATCGTTTAAACGGTAGAAATAGATCAAAAACGAGAAACATTATGTCTAAAGGGAGCGTGAGCTGATTGTAAAGGGGTAGGCGACCCTCTATAGTTTTCCATCCCTATAGACATAGATTATATTTAGTGTAGTTAAAAAATGTTAATATATACATAGGTCTTGGGCGTCTCTCGTATTTTTCCATAATATTTTATCTTAACCTTTCGTTTTTAATACGCGGTTAATGCTACAGTGCTGCACCTATTATATACATACATGTATATTGTATATATATACATTATATGACGTAATATAATGTCGTTTAGTGACGCTGGTGCAGGATATGCGTACTATGGGAGGATACTGCAGCGTCGGGTTCGTCGCACACGTGTAAGTTAGAACTGTACAGTGTGTCTATTGGAGTATTGTAGTTGTGCGGGTGTGTGCGTGTGTCTAACACATGTCTTATGGCCGGTAAACGCGCGAGGCTCGACAACAACCCCACACACGGATTCTTGAGGGTTGCTCGAGTACTACGCACGTCACACACACAAACGAATACACACATGACGCGCCCGTTGACGGACCCTTTTCTGCGAACGAATATTTTGACGAACTTTGACCGACAACCCGCTCAGCAGCCGATCGCGGTCCACCGCAGCATCGCTAAATAATTATGCACGAGCGCGTGTCTGCGTCTAATCTATACACAATATTTAATATTATGTACGGCGAATGTGTAGCACGTGTATATGCAGTATATGCGTCTTGACATGCCCGTGAGTTTACCGAAACTTTGTCCAATCACCTACCCGGACAGATTGCCATCGTTTGTCACTTCGCGATAGTCGAACCTGCAGTATAGCAATAACGCGTGCGCACTGTCAAATCGACGGCTATACTAAGTCGACGAGTCATTATCGTGAGTATCGTCAGATAATTTCCAGTATGGTATACCGTCCGAAGACTAGTTGGACCTCACGAATATTGAACTGTATATCATACAACACCTGCAGTCCAAAATATCGTCTTGAACTTTTTTTTTCGTTCTTCTGTAGTTTACTCGTCTTCGCGATTTACGACCGATCCACGTTCCCGCGCAGTCATTTGATCGATCCTGATAGCAATGCCGCTTGCACAACGGAATCCCCCCAAATTTTCTCGACCACGCTCAAAGTGATACGGTTGATGGATAACGTCCAATTTGTATGTCATAAAATATATATATATACCTATATATTATGTAATATACATGCAGATGGTAGCGTTTTCGGGTTTTAAGATGAAATATTTTTTTAGTCATTTTTTAATGTGCGTTCTGTGCATTTTTTTCATTTTTTTCTGACTACTGAATGTATAAACACGCGTTGTATATCTATAGAATTTAGGCACATACGTTGTATTCATTTTTGAAGCGCACGTGATCTTTATATACATATAATACCCATCGGTTGAATTGTGTTTGTTTCAACTCCGGTTCAAGGCTTTTTATTTGTTTGTTTGTTTGGAACACTTTATAATATAACAATTTTTATTTATATATTATTTGAGAAGATCATAGCCCACTGATAAATCTCACGAGTCGATGTTTGTATTATATATGGTTATACTTCGTGTAAATTGTATAAAAATACTCATTTAGAAAAATAGACTATAGTTTCAACTATACACATGTGTTTATGAATGTGATTAAAGTCATACAGCTTATATGATGCTTATAAGGGTTAGGTTAGGTTAGGTTTTGATGAGCCGAGTTCCTATAGTGTAATGAAGGCAATTCAAATAAACGATAGATATTAGCTTATAACTATAGGCAGGGAGGGTATTGTTTTTTGGTAATTTAGGACGTTTATTCTATAATATGTTCAAATTATTGATAAATTTATGATAATACACAATTTGTAAGTCGTTTCGTCCATCAGCAATCGCCATCACTCGTCTGTAAGTGTAATAATATAATATTACACGAAATTTTGAATTAAATTAGTTTAATGACACGCGTATAACGACGACCATTGGGAACTACACGATTCGAGCGCATCGCGTCGTAGTTGACGAATAATATGAATACGTGATATAATTATAGATATATATAGTTCAAGAAGTATATATTGTTGTATATCGCTTGTTTATATGCGACGAGTAAACATAACTGTGTTTGCGGTATATGTGTGTGTTTGAATGTTTGATATAGTTTGATAGAACAGAGAGTAATTAGTCGTATTATAATTTTAACCGCTAAAATACACACACATATATAAATATATAAAATACACGTGGAGGAACGTTGAATAACAACTAATGCGCGTTTAACAACTTAACGATTTGTCAAAGTACGCCGCTGCCCAAGACTATTTATCATATAGGTATATAATTTGTTGTCATATATCGCAACGCATATAATATGTAACAGGTTACAGTATGGGAATATTATTATATAGATCTTTGTATCTTTGCAATATATATATATATATGTATATTTACTGTAAAGGTATATATATATAACATTTATATCATAATGACTGCACATGGTGACGTTCCTTTTTTTTATTTCCCCCGAGCAAAGTGTTTCCAGAAAGAGTCCCTTTGCTCGAGGAACCGGTTTGCGTAAGTGTACTCAAATATAATAATATTATAATAGCCGCGTCGACGACGACATACTGGAGGTTACACGAGGGATATCCCTCGAAACCGTTTCTTGCGTATATTTCGAAATTAAAAATAAATCACTAATATAAAAAATACAACTCGTTATATATCGGAATATATTATTAGACGGTTCACCATCATTTGTTTATAAAAATATTAAATACAAAAAGCACACTCGTGAGTTAAACGCGTACCGTTTTCCATTTTGTAGCTTTAAATTTAGACAGTTTTACTGCATTAATAAAAAACAAGATAAACTGGCAAAATATAAAAATAAAAGTTAACTTTACGAACGAAAATCGTATATGTACCTAAACACTTTGTTAAACACACATAGCGTTGGTATAGTTGAAGTATAATATTGTGGTATCCGCAGTGAACCTTAAATATAAATATAATTTAATTGTCACATACTCAGGACATAGCTGTGACTACATAGCTGGTCCATCCGATGTGGTGATGTTTATCACTGCAATAAACTGCATTCACACACACGCGAGAGCGCTTATTGCGTATATTCTAGCGCATAACTGCAGCGTAAGGCCGTAAGTAAAACGGCTATTAAAGGCTCGAGCTGTATATATAATAAACATAATACATCCCTGTTCCGTCACGATTAAATTCTTCCAAAAATGTTTATACCTAGAACAAATTATTTCATTACCTATAAATTATTATTATAATCACCGTCACCTGCTTTATGCCTATTTGTTGTTTAAACATAACATGTATATAATATATTGTACATCTCACATATTATTATATCGATGGGGTGTAAGCAGCAGTATTAAATATGCGTGCCGAAAAAAAGACCGTCAAATATTAATCGTTCGAGTACAATATATGTTTTATACTTTTCGAAAATGATTAATGATCTATAACATTCGTACTTCGACTCGACAGTCCGTTCTATACGTTTACGCGATATTCCGTTAGCATAATATACGTCGTTTCGAACGATCGGACCGCCATAAATATATATGTATACATTTTGACGTCAGTATGTAATTGTTGTGTGTCATTATTGTTTTCTTTATTTAACACGCGTAAAACGAATTCTTACGTGTGATACAATAAGGGTGAACCATAAGGTTAGGTTATTATACACAGCGTTGTTGTGCCGGACGCACTGCTGAAGACGTTTAAATTGTTCAAAGTGAAGTCGGTGAATTTTGTATACAGATTGTACGCTACATTGCTACAATAACGGTTTTAATAGGTATAACAATAAAATATTATTTGTAATAACTCGCCTCCGAACGTAATACTAAAAAATGAACTATTTAAATGCACACGAAACGAAATCTGTAACATACTTATACCTCTGGGCTATGACTAATTTTGCTTTCGAATTGTCCATTATTTCTTTCACAGACGAGCGTTGTATTAGTAATATGGCGACGTTGCTATTATATATATTTATAAACCATGAGTGTTATTCTTCGTTAAGAGTTACTCTGCAGATTTCAACTAAGCATGTTCACGACAATACCACATTATTATTTATCGTTATACGAGACGAACAACAAATTATATTTTCCGCGTAGGCGTAATATACTCACGCCTACGACGTACACCGCGGAGGTATCCGAAACGAGACGCGTGTGCACTCAAGAGGAACAAATCTACACCAATTTGAAAGTTCTACAGAACGACTCGGGTGGGCTATCGTTTACCTCTATGACCTTATTTATACAAAATCAGTGTATTATTAGAAATTTCAAAAAATTGACTTGCGAATTCTCGCAAAGCATTGGTCTAAATTTCTAAGGACGTTGGTGGCTAAACTTTCAGTTGTATTATTTCTACTCTTATTTATAATATTATCTATACATAGATACCTACTCCTAACAGGTATACACTATAGTTACACATGTGTGGAGTACATTATATCGTATTAATTTAGATACGACCAATAATCGTTTTTCGTTTCGTCCGAGTGACGGTAAAAAAACGAGATTTTATTGCTATCAATTGTTAAGAAAAAAAAATTAATTTTATAGGTTATGTATTGTGCCTGTGTTAAGTTGTTGTGTTATATTTTCCGCGAGTGTCCAAAAGACTGCAACAGCAGCAACGCTGGGGTCACGGTAACCCGCCACCCCTGATGCAACTCACCACGCGTTACTTTTGTGATCAAGATTCACGTCTGCACCCTTCAAGCGGTGTGCCAAAAATGTTTAATTACTAATAAAACGTGATAATATCGTAGCCTCATCCCCGTACGATATTATGATAAGGGTTACTTCGTTTTGTTATTCTAAAAAGATGATATAAATTCCGCAGTTTTGTGTACTGCGCACACGACCTATAGTGTATATAATGTATATTATTATTTATAAATTTATATGCTTGTGTAAGCTGTATGGACAACGGACACGGTGGCATTTTATTATAAAATTATAATGATAAAATGTCACGACGCGTTGACGCTTGCATCAAAATAATAATGTATATTATTCTAATTATAATTTTTGTTCCAATATGTGGACATTTTTCGGCGTCTTTTTGTGAGGGCGTATAAACGTTGCTCAAGGTTGTTTAACACATTTACAATATATTTTATGTTTACATCCATGAATCATGATCCATAAGTGTAACGATAATGTGTTATAATATATTATAGTGTACACGAATCGCGCCGGTATGAGTGCCAGTCGTATCTATTCGTAAAAGTCTCCACTGTATATCATGTCAGGATTTTTTTTTGTTTACTATAAATTTGATGACTATAGTTTTTTGGATTCTAAGGTTAGGTTAGTTTTGTGTTCATATATTTTTGTCATAATATTTTAAACACCTCATTGCATTTTTACGTTATCTACTCTGAAATTACGATATTATTATACTATTATAAATAACATACGCCTATACGCCTCACATATTATAGACACGCGTAGGTTTGAACCCATCTCTTCCGCAAAAAAAAAAAAAAAAATTGTACATCGTAATATATTATATAATATACCTACTATATAGGTATCTACGCGGAACTGTAGCGGTACCGAACACTGTAAACAGTATACGCGCGCATTTCCGGCATCATGCGTATTGACCAGATGCTTGTCACATGCGCGTCCGCCGCCGTTTCTTCATAGGCCGATAAATTTCTCAACAGTTCTCTGTGCCAAGCTAAACGTCGTATTATTATATATTATGGCCGGTACGTACGATGTAACACTAATATGGTAATAATAAAACAGTGGCGGCGGCGTCGTAAATCGTACAACCGATTCCATCGTTCGGCTGCACTCGAGTCGACCTCGCGCGCCCCGCGGTGCGATGCATATATAGTTTAATATGTATATAATAACGTGATCCAGTCGTCCGCTGCTGTTTGCAGTTTAACGCGCAATATACGCCACCGTCGCGGTCGTTCTCACGCGAAGACAGTGATAAATAATCATTCACACGTGCTGACGATTTTATTGTTCTGAAAATCACTGCAGCCGCGACACGTCAGACAGAGCGATCGCAATTCGCAGTCACGCAAATGTGTATCACATATAATATTATTATCATTCCGACGATTTTGTCTACCTATTTACCTCTCTATTTGCGGACATGCCGAGTTTATGACGACAAATAATGTCGATATATAATACTTATATAGGTATACAATTATTAAATACGGCGATACTTTTATTAGATTCCCCAACATCCTCGATTGTTAAGACTAGTGTCTATATATAATGAAATTTGGTATTTTTTTTTTTTTTGAATGATTAAGATATATTTATTATGAACATGACAATCTCACAATCGTGGTTTCTATACATTTTGTTCTGCACCTTACATGATACCTACAATCAATATTGTTTGTGGGAACTGTATAGGAGTTTAAATATTAATAAATCGTTTTTAGAATATATAATGTATAGAATAAAAAAACAAAAAATATAAATGTCTTTTAGAAGTCGTATGTATAAAAAGAAAAAAAAAATAATAATAATCGAATCAAACTCGTAGTGCGACGACAATGAGTCCACACAATGAGTATATTAATAATATAACCTTATTTATAGTTAAATAATATAACGGGTAAAATGTAATTAAATTAAATACCTACATAAACGTTATAATGACGCGTATGTGGTATTGTTTTCAGTGACGGGTCGACGGAAAAAAAAAAAATTCAAAATGGTCTCTGTACCAGTACGTATAATATGTGAGTGTACTCGCGCCACGCGCGCGCGTGTGTGCGTTCGCGTATTTGCCTGTTGCGAATATCCATCCATCTTTTATGTATTTGACAGCCCTACAGCGCGGCGAGTAGTGTACACGTCGGCGGCGGCGGCGGTGGAGGGGTGTGTGCCAATACCGGGGCCCGGTGTCATTAGTCAATGCAGTTCAAAACTTGAGTGACAATCCGCCCCTTGGCCCGGAGAGAAAATTTAAAACCCGAACCGCGTACGCACGCATTGTTTCTTTTCCGCTTAACCACCCTTTCCTCGGAAACACCATCACCACCACCCTCTGCCTCCCGTCATCGTCGTTGTCATATATATATATATATACGTCATGCAACCATTCGAAATGAATATAAAAGGAATTCTCAGAGGGTTCCGCGTTTCGTGTTGTTGTTGTTTTTTGTTTTTTTATTTTTTGACTAATGATGACGACCAAATTGGCGTGTTACACCGAAATTTTTTTCGATTTAATGGATTTTTTTTTTCTTACCCATTCTCAATCGCGAATATTATTCCACAGCGAGACGCTTTTGTTTCACCACACTTAGTCGTCGTAGATGTACAAAAACGACGAACAGTCGAAACCTATATAACCTATAGTATTCGTGATCTGAGTTAAACTACACTACTGCTAAACTGAAAAGTATTGTCAAACATAGACTTAGAACATAAATAATAGCATTATAGTATATGACTATATAATATATGTGAGCGTGCGTGCGGGCCTTGATATTATTGTAATCGAATTCACTTTATCACAAAAACGACGTATGGTGGAGTGAAGCCATCGCACCCTATACTTCTTTTATTCGCCGGATTATAACCGCGAGAAAAATTTTCATATTTACATCATTTACAAACGTCCGCGCGCGAGCATTTATTATCACCGTCGCGTGGGGAGTGTGAATATTATAATGTCGAAAACCTGGTGTCTACGAACACTGCCAAACGGCGTACACCTACCCACCACGACTGTGTATACAGTTTATTCATCGATAGAATATTATTATAAAATTATTTTTCACATTTGTCCGGCGACCACAGCTAGTACTGACAGATACGATTGTACGTCGGGTTAGTATGTTAACGGAGACTTAAACGAATGTGAACGTACGAAATTATGAGACTACGCACGTCATATATGATTTTATCATATATTATTTTTTTTTGATTTATTTGTATACATTATTATGGTCACTGATCAGTTATATACAACATTGTATCAATCAGTCCGTATACATTGGTTATTTTTGATGTTTTCAGTTTTTGTTGGGCCATTTTTCAAATTAATTTTAGTTTTTGAAAATACGATAAAAATTCCAAAAGAGATTTATTTAATTTTAATACTAACAGGTTTCAAATAAAGTATTTTTAATTTGATTAAAACATAAATAAAAATACTTGATTTGTCACTGATATGTCACAATATATAATTGGTATAATTATACCTAGGTACAAACTACAAATGATTCATGATCATAGACTTTAAAACACTTAGTATTTTTTGCTTAAATATAACATTATTCCTAGGTAAAGTTTTTAAACCATTTTTTTATGCACTCATTTTTGTTAGACAATGAGTGTATAGTATTGTTTATAAACCAATAGTGGTTTTCGGTATATTATTTTATTATGTATAATGTATATAACATTTGTAATTTTCAATATTCGATCCGCGGTATGTTCGTAGTATGCAGCAAAGGGTTAGTACCTAACTACAATGTTATATCATCATTTTTACTATTTAGTCATGCATATTATTATTATACACAGCGTAGTATATTATTATCGATTATATTTTGTGGGATTTGATAGTTTTATTTTGGTGCGCTTATCACGATATATTATGCAATGTATAATAAAATAATATGACGTGCGTGTGGTCGATTAGAGATCATCAGTCATTGTTGTATCGGCGGACGTGTGTTAATATTATTATTTTTTATTTGCTCAGGGTGCTCGAAAAAACAAGGGGCAGCAGCTGATTCGCGATGCAGGGTGGACGTGAATGCACAACGTTTTGGTCACGGTGTTACCGCGCTCCGGGAACTTCACAGAAAAAACCATTAAGAAGATCCCATCACCGCCGACCGTGAACCGTTGTGTCCGAGTGTTTTGTTCTTGAGATGGTGTAAACATTATGCACTATGTACTATAATATGTATATGCTATTATAAGTATACGAAAAAAATAGGTTTCGATGACGAAAAAAAAAGGAACTTATAACAAATGTTTCCGGGAAGACTTCGTAGGTTTATATAGTGTGTATATATATAAAAATATATTACATCCGCTATATATATATATATATATATATATGTATAACAACAACATATTGTCGGTGTTTGTTTTTCTATATATTCACAAAAAGAAAAAAACCTTTAAAAAGTCTCACAATAGATTGATTGTGATATATTTATTTTTTGAAAAATCGTCATTTAAACACACTGATTTTAACTGCAAAAAATTGCAAAAACCTACAACGTAACATTGTTACAGTTCAACCGTGTAAAGTAAAACGATTATACGTAGATTAGAGGAGGAAGGAGGTTATTGCTACAGGTAAATTAAACCTATATGTATTTTTATTTTTAAATAGACTGGAGGAAACATTTTATTAATAGCTACAGTTATAGAGTAGGTGAGTATTTATTACCAACATAATAAATTATATAACTACTATATTTTATATATTAGTATTTTTCTTTGGTATTCGTGTCTAATCCTATAATGTGTGTGATTTTATGTTTTTAGCACCTGATTATATAAGTGTAAGTATATAATATATTTTTCGAAGAATAAAAGAATCACTCAATTATTACATAAATATACATACTAAATACTTGAATAATGAAAAATAAAATGCAATTATTGCACTAATCATGATAAGAATAATTCACATTTTTTGGAAACAAGATTATGTTATTTAATAATATATATATTTTCTATAATATTGTGTATAAATTAAATTAAGTAGCAAAACGGTATATTATTATTTAAAACTATATGTTAAGAAAACAATCATGTATTAAGTAAAATTAGTGCGACAACATTAAAACGATACCTTTGTCAAAACTATAGGTAAAGGCAACGTTTACTTAATAAAATAACATTTAGTAAACCTTTACCCGTAATTAATAAGTACGATTTAACCATTAATATTATATTAATTAGATTACATTTTATTTTATAAAGAATATAATATATGGAGGTAGAAAAAGTGGTCAGCTGTGATGATCGTGTAACTGAACACTGGCTTTTAATTAAGTGATTTTATGATTATTCGTTCGTTTATTTGTATACGTCCGGATTCACTGGCGTGTACGATAGTATATTGGGTATATCCAATAGAAGTCACTGAAACGACTTTCGGGCAGTTGAGTGGTTATTTCCATGTCTGGCCGTGCAGATATTATAATAGACACGAAAACGGACTGTTCAGTCGTGCGTGAAAGCGAAATTTACTAGCAAGGCCTTACGGATAACGGGGTAACCGCAATATAGCTACAACTGCTACTACTACTAATACATTTGAGTAAGTACTCATCGACCAAAAATCATAGTTTTCCCACACAGTGCGAGTTAATCAACGAAGTTTTGCAAAACTCATATCGTAAATGTGTTTTTAATGTCCATCTGCAGATTATATATCATTGCCGTTGCGCGCCGCCGCCGCCGTTCTCCATCTCGCATTTTGTTTCTACGCTACGGCGTCGCGCGTCGTCATCATGGTGCAACGATGACGTCGCAATAATCGGCCATCGCGCAGTGACCCACATATATATTTGTATCGCATTATATCCTATAAACACGAGAATACAAAATACAAATATAAAATGAACCATCAGTGGTATCGCAGAGAACGGCACGATGTATAATATGTAGATAAATGATTCATAGTGGTGAATAAGTGATGCATACGGCTAATTGACGTGTGCTTAAAAAATACGATTTATACTTAATTTATATACTTATAATATCATAAAGTATTCATGAAAATTTATTTAAAAATACTACATTTTCGTTTACTCACGATCGTATAAGAGTTTGTTTGAATCTATACTCATATGAGTATTATATGACTATATACCTATATATATATTTAATATGAGTCTTTACAGTGATGTATGGATTAAAAAGTTAAAGTTAACCCCAAAAGTGAGTATCTCATCTAACGATTATATTCCTTTTTTCTTTCACTATCGACGTCGACAAATATCTTTAGGGGTGTACAGTGTCGTACAAAAATAATTAAAAAATTATGTAGATATAAGTAAACAGAAGATTCATGTGTTCATTTTAATTGTATAAGATGATAAATGACACTTATAATATGTCTCTTGATAATTAATTAAAGATGCTCAAACTTATTTAGATACAAAATAGATAATTTGTTTTAAGATTTAGATATTTTGTGAAATACTAATATTTCTAAAAAAAATATAATAATTTATAGTAAAAATATATTATATTTATATTTTTACACACATAAATACGTGTGTGTTAAACTTTTAAGAAAACCTCTTTTGATAAATCATAATATAATATCTATAATGTTATTCTACACTGATTAATAAGAAAATTCAACTGAATTTTTCAAACTAAAACACGTCATAACAATAGTTATGTTTTTCATTACCTAATGAAATAGAATAATTTTAAAATGTATTTTTATGATTATGAATTATAATGTTCACTATTATAATTGTTGATGTGTGGAGATGTCCTTCCGGAAAAACATGTCTTGTGCAAACAACTTCCGGTTCGATGAAATACGTCAATGGTTTTCAGCGAATTACGCGCGTCAACGTAAGATACCTCTATTGTTTAGTTTTACAGGATATACGCTTTCATATACGATAATAATTATTATGCACCTACGTTTCTACGTCGAAATTTGTTGATTTAGAAAATTCTAATAAAATCTTGGTAAAATAGTTGTACATTCGCCTGGTAACATTCATATACACGTACATCCTGTATTACAATCACGTGAAATAAAAGACTACGTGTTACGGTCGTCGATAGAAACTAATCGTTTTCAGTGTTTCTAAGACTTCTATTGATACCTTCACTATACGTATAGTTGTTTATAAAAATATAAAATTGTAATATTGACACTGCAAAACTATTAAATAATAATATTATACCTACATTTACGTCCGGTCTTTACCGCAGTCAGGACGTCTGGACGATACTACACGAATACGAAACCCTCGGCTTACCTGAAAATATAATATGGTCGTACAACGGTGACGCGGCAGCTGTGCGTTTAAATGGTCGCGCACAGCAGGAGAGCAACCCCTGCGTACGTGCCGACGAACGAAAGATTCCTCGCGTGTATATTATATGGGCATAATATTGCATAATGTGCGTGCCGTTGACAAAATATGCGTATGCTTTATTGTAACGTATATACATCGGTTTCGATCATCGAAATGTGCACGTATTACAACGTCTAATTTTCATATTTATCCCTATAGTTAATTAAAGTTTATTTTCTTAGATTTTTTGATATCGTAGCAATGCACGTTTTTCTTATTACTGTTATCATCGGAGAAAATGCCAATTTCATTACCCATGAAACTGTTATAAATAAAAAAAATAAAATTTGACCGAAATTAATTTTAATAATAATAAATAAATATACAAATTATGAATATTTAATATTAATATACAGATATATATATATTTTAAGTCATAGAACACAAAAAAAAAATAAATAAATAAAAATAAAAACACACATGCATAAATATATACTATAATAATACTAACGTACGATATATTATAATTTTGATTATAATTTTATGTGTAGGTAAAAAAAAATAATTATTATACTAATAAATGATTCACGTTTTATGTTAGATTGAGAATTTGGAACCGCGTGTATGTATAGTAGATGCAGAATCATCTGGTGACCGTTTGTGGGTGGTCTGATCTGAAAGGGTACGCATTTATATAACATGGTATAATATTATCGGCCCTCTTATGCAATACGCGCGATGACTCTTATCAACTGGACAGCACCTTTTTGTGAATTGACTAGAATTTTATTACCGCGCAGTAGTCGAACGATATATTATACAATGATGGATATAATACAGGCCGAACTGCATAGTATTATTATACACGTGTCGTATAATGACCACCGTCAATAACCGTGTGCAGCCTGCAGCTGTGGAGGACCATGGTAGTCCTGTACCTGTAAACATAAACACGCATTAATATTATAATGTGCAATGACTCTATGGTGCATAGTAAATTGTGATACGCGTATAAATATTACGAATTAAACATTATACGTATCCCACCCCGTTACATCTTACAATACGATATCGTGACTTATATATATGCATCAGCCCTCTGGTCGGTGAAACGAGGGTTGTATAGTTATGTTTAACACTAATGGTCATATACAAATATTTTTGGTCGGAATTCACATATAACTATAGTTGGGTGACACACAATTGACCTAATCAAATAATTAGTGTTTAAAATCACAACACGTTTTCTTTGTCGTGAAAATAAATACAAATTTATAATTCAAATAAGATTTGTTTTATATATGAGATTTAAAAAATGACGTATAGGCAGTAGGCACTTTTTCCAATAGTATGAAAATAAATCGTTTTTTTTTTAATAAGGACGTTTTTATTATATTATTATATATTATAGGTACGAACAATGTCGTCTAATAAAAGTACTTACTTGCGAATTCAACGGATAGTGGTGGTGAGTCGTCGGCAGTCTTTGAAAATGGGTTGAATCATGCTGAAAAATTAGATTAATTTTAAAAACATTGTTTTTTTAAATACACGTAGGTTCTAGTATTAGAAAGGAAAATATAAAATATTCCAAGAACAAAAAATGAAAATATTAAAAATCACTATAATAGTTATGTAACTCAATACTAAATAATAATTATTATATTTTATAAATTCGTTGAAATGAGAGACTTTTGAACGTACATGGGCTAATTACAATGGTGCGATTGACTATGACATATGTTTTAACCGAGAGGGTAAAGTTTTATTAAGAGTGTTATTTGACGAATAAAATTATGAGTTATAGTATTTTAATTAATATTGCAAGCTACGTGCGTTTTTATGATTGAATGTGATTTTGAACGAGCCCACAAATCAATAGACTACATGGAGAAAAAAATTCTAATATTACAATACTTAAAATAATATTATAATATAATATACTCACGTCACCGTATAAGTCTTGATGGAAGTCGACGGTATGCGCAGGCCAACACTGTTGTTTTGTCATTCGTTGGTCGTACGGGTCGGGTGTTATGAAATCGTATCCACCGTAAACGGCGTAACCACCACCTCCATTGTCCGGTTGGTGTTTGGACACTACAGCAGAGTGATAACCATTAGCAAAAACGTCGTCATCGTGTAGTTCGTCGGCTGGCTCGATGAGGTTGTTATAGTCTTCAGGATAACCGGCCACTGGACAGCTCTCGCCCTGAAGCCGAGGCATATGTTGATCGACGACGATTCGTGGTGCTTCCTTGTGGCATTTCTTCTCTTTCATCCGCCTGTTTTGGAACCATATCTTTATCTGCCGCTCGGTGAGGCTCAGTTCAGCCGACATCTGCTGTCTCTTGTTCCGCACGATATACCTGGAAGTTTGGAACACAGTTTCCAGCACGGCCGTTTGGTATTTTGAATAGGTCTGCCTAGACCTTTTACTAGAACCTGAAAAAGTGCAACAAAGTACGATGTGAAAACCAATAACGGGAGGTCTGTTTAATGATTTTTGATTTACAGAAATTATTTATCTAGGTATTTATTTATTTTTTTTTTTTTTATAACAAAACTTGTTATCAAGCTGTAACATTTTTGTATCCCTTCTTTGTGTTCACCTATTATATTGACTAGTGTGTATATTCGTGACTTACCTTTGACTTCGGGCAGTTGAGTGTCGGTGACGCCGAACTGCTGCTGTGGCTGCCAGTCGTACGCGGACATGGCTCTCGTTCGTGTATACCCGTGTTCCTGGTCGGGTTCCGAAAACCGACTAACCTATAAATCAGTATACGCGAACGATGGACCCTCCCGCGGCCGGGGATCGAGTCCAGCGAAAATTTGGGGAGATCTATGCCTCGACGGTGTGGAGGTGTAGGGGTAGAAAAAACACAATGAACTCGATAAACAGAATCCGTGTCTCGCCTTTTGTGTCACCACCGGGGAGGTTCCACCCTCGATCGGACTACGCGTGGTCTACCCCCTACCCGTCGGCGGGAGGTTTTCAGACGCTCGCGACATATCGTCGACGCAGGGGAGTGTGCGATTTTTGCGCCTAGTCTGAGTAAATATACACAGTGCACACCGTGATGATGTACAGCAGTATAGCAGTAGGGCAATGGGTGAATCACCTATATTGTATTATATTATGTGTACGTATATATTGTTTGAACGGCCATGTCGATATATCATAATATATATATATATATATGTATACGTGTGTATGTGTGTATGGCACGCGCTCACCCAAAGTCCCTTTCCGACGGATTCAGCACGCACACTGCGACGATATATCGTTATTTTATTCGTTTATATAATACTATGTTTGCACTTATTACAATAGTATTATTGTAGACAAAACTAGTGTAGTCCGTTTGTATATCGTGTAGACATTTTTTTTTTTTTTAGTATTTCCGACAATCATCAGCTTTATTACTTTTTCGTCTATCGCTATACGAGTCATCCCGGGTATATAAATAGGTGAGTATATATCATCAGATACGTTAATACATCAGTATAATTAGTAATTACTGACGTGTTACTAAATCGTTTGTGAATATTGTCTAGCGTTTGTAAACGTTCAAACGGAATAACAATAATTACAGTAGGTACCTACACAATTTCATTCGTTATTAAAGATTAAGCTGTACAGGATATGTGAGTTGCATACGAAATACATATTTTATACTCATCGATTCATGAAACGTATCTTTTTAATTAAGTCATTTCGATAACCATTGATATCGACAATATGAAAATTGATAAGTTTAATGAAAATAAACAAACATATTAAAATTATAATGATGATTGATGATAATACGTAACATACCCATTAAATTTAATAATTATTTAAATATATTATTGTATAGATCGACATCCATTATATCGGACTGTATATTATATACAATAACAATAATTGATAGTGTCTCAACTATTCTATAAGTGGCGTATGTTAAAAACGTATTTATAATATATAGATATACGTATATAAGGCGCAGTACTTGGTATTAAGGCGCAGTTTAAGAATATTTATTTTTGTTAATTATTTTGTTTTGTTTTCCCAACATTTCCTGTAGACCACTTAAAACTTATAAGCTAGCAGTAAAATAAATACATAACGATTAGATAAGACCTCTAGACAACATAATACGTTATTTTTTTATTATAATACACTTCGTAATATAATATTATAATAATTAACATCTAATTTACGATTAATTTCTCCGTAATTTAGAATGATATGTAATTGATTTTTATTTGTTTACTTGGTTACTGTCCTAACAAGCGTGTCGTAATCGGTACAATTCTTATCAAGGAAAATATAAAACTAGTGAGAAATCCAAAAATTGTCTATGTGCATTTGACCTACACCATTATCATAGTAACATATAAATAAAAAAAAACAATTGGTTTATTCCACTATTTGTTAAATGAATTTACTATAAAAATTTAATAATGTATACCTTTATGGTGACCTACCAACGTGATGATATTATTAACTTGTCTATTGAAAAAAAAATGTAACTATATAAATATATAATATAACGAAAACGATATTAAATGGCCATAATATAACTTAATTTTCTTATAAACGTATAGCGCTATTATTACCACATTACTGGACGAACGGGCTAAAGAATAAATATCAAATACTTGTGAAGAGTTATTTGAGTATAATATTAAAAAAGAGTGTATATGAATATTTGTGTTATCTGGTTGTTGTATGTACACCATATTCACGTCTACTGCCCAAAAATCTAAAACCAAACTGAATTATCTTTTTCGAATGACTTCTTATAGGATTCGTCACTGGTTGTTCTTATAAATCTTGCACGGTTACGTATAATATGTTCTATAGGGAAATAAATGAGCATCAATGCTTTTAGAACCTCGAAAAAGACATTGCATTGTTTGTTTTGTATATGCCAGGTTAGAGATTTAGAAATCGTGATATTTCACGTATAGGTACAAATAATATAGGTACGTTTGAATTTTCGTATATAATTTAAAAATCGCTTCACAACAACCGTCTGATTTTCGAATTTAATGTGTCTTAAGTCTTAACATATAAATAATACCGTCGATCAAGAGCGACACATAGTATTTTAAATGACTTGTTGAGTCCGTATACGTATTAAAATTTTTAACGACCATAATATTACAATCGTAATGGTTACTTAATATTATATTAAATGAATTTCGTTCGGGTGGTGATTTCGTCGTTATCGCGAAAGCTCTGTAAATCTCCATCAGTCCGACCTCTGTATTCACTCGATTTGAATAGGATTCATTAATTAGGGTCCCAGTGGACTTAACATACGATTTGCATACGTTTATCGGTATCATAGTGGACAGCCCCTCTCCCGATTACAGTAAGTTGTAAAGGTAGTCATTATCACACGCACACGCGGACCCTCAGAATAAATGTAATTGAAAGTAATAACTAATAAGTATATAATATATTATTGTATATGTAAACGAATCGAAATTCGAAGACTTGTTGACAATTTGACCACGGTGCCGTAACATCATCACGCGATTCGGTGGAGGGAAAAGTATTCGGGCGTGGGGAGAAAACGGAAATTGGACCAAGGGTCGAGTTCAATTATTATTATTAGCGCACCACAGTATATATATATAGGTATACTATGTATATACAGCGAGTATACGTATTTATAATCATTATTGTTGGTATAGCATTACTTCACGACGCGATGAGGGTCGATCTCAATACCGAGACAACACCACCCTTGTCTTTCTTATTAAAATACATATAAATGTACGTCGCGTTCTTTAATAAGACTGATGGTGTTTGCAGTGTCTTATATATTATATGTACTGTGATTCGACTGTTAATTTATATGTATACGGTTACAGTATTTAATTGTTATATAGTTTAAGAGTAATATTATTGTCTGTATTATGACAATACCGCATATTATATCAACGGAGTGTTCAAAGATATGCAGTTAACATTGATATCAAACGAAAAATCCCTTACTCAAATAGTTATATATTATATTCACCAAATTTATTCATTAGTGTTAAGTTTTTGTTTTAACGTATTTGGACTTTGAACAATTATTAAACGTTAATTAAGTACACATACCGATTTAACTAAATTTATGTAAGTAGCAGCATAACGTATAAACATACAGGTAACATACCTGATTACAATGTGTACATTTTTTTCCAAACCAAAATTCACTAAATAAATTATTGTAGCAATGTAGCCTGTTAAATGGATCACCTTGTATTAAATCTGTACAAGTACGTCATGAAGTGATGCATGGTATACGGAGGTGTTGACTATAATAAAGTAACCGGGTGCGTGCAATTTTATATAGGTATATGATTATATTACGACTCGTTCTTATTGGCACGAACATTGTTCAAGGCTGTTTTAAAATTTGTCGATAGGTAGTATCGGTACATTTTCACGTATACCTTGTCTTAGAATATTTTAACATTCGGAGCTCTACCTGTTGGTACATCGTCATTTAAGTGTACGTTCAAACGCATGTCGCTACTGTGAATGTAATGTGAATATAATATGAACATTACATTTCCAAGGACTCGTACCGATATACATTATACATTTATACATTTACTCTTAGCTCGATACCCGGATTTACAGTAATTATTATACGCGCACAATATCAATCCTATAGAAAAATATTCCAAGCCTACGGTCAAAATATTCAGGATAATTATTATTATATAATGACGCGGCCCACTGCGGGTCAGACTGCAGCGGTTTTTCAAGTGTAATATATTATGTGTCTATGTAACGTCTGTTTTCCTTCGCTTATACCAGTAAATATAATGATGTTTTACGCACATTGTAATGATGAGATTGTAGGACTAATTCTTAAAACTCATTTTGGACATCATCTTGATGTGCAGTTGCAGTATATAATGCACATAATATTATAATAGTATATTAGTGTTGCATTGTTGCGAAATGCGAGCCATTTATAGTATGATTAAAACATTTGTTTACATTCATTGTTCACACATGTGTTTTCCAAGAAAACAAACAATATTCTTAATGGTTTTTATTTTTTTAACGGCTTATCATAAACGTTCAGTGTCGAATATAAACAATGAATTATCTGCAACGCATACTATAGTAGGTACAAAATTAAATATAGTGTAAAAAAGTTAACTAGTAAGTAGATATAGATATAATACAAACTAAAGTTAGACATTTTTTGTGTAAACTCATTCATTTAAATATGGAATAAATCATACCTAGATATATATTTTTTTAAATTTTTAAATTTTTTAAATTTTTATTATTTTTAGAACCCAGTGTATATCAAAACGGTGGAAATTGCGAAAACAATTACACTTTACACATTATATTATCTAGTTTATTATTGTTAGAGATAATTGGATGTCACAAAAAATTTAAATCTAATTATCAATATTCCCGACAGTCGTAACAGTTTATAATCAGTGTAATATTTGTCTGAATACCACGAAAACTATACGAATAATCATCGTTATTCGTAAATACAAACATTGTATAATATATATATGTTTATATGTAAATTATACTGTACTTATGTTTATTAGTTCCCCCATGCCAGTTGACATTTATTGCTTTAGGGTTCACTGCATTGTAATTAAATCGCATACGCTGATAATTAGCTATATTATGTAAAGTGTGTCAATGGGGACGAATTGAAAATAACCGCTCAACAGTTTACACCTATAATTATAGTTTATAATGCACACGTAGGTAATAATTATGTCAACAACAACAATAATAAATATTAAATTAACAATACAAGGATTATGGTTTTAAACTTTTAAAACGTCAATATTTTGGTTTAAAAAATTAAAAAACTAATGACAATAATAATGTGTTAACATCGGTGAGACGGGCAATGGTGATTTGAATACTGTTTTGACAGTAAAAATGAGAAAACGCCACATTGTTTTTAGTAATTTATTTGAAAGGGTCTTGTAATTTGAATGGAAGTATTTCCATTATAGAGTGTAGTAAA
This sequence comes from Aphis gossypii, assembly GCF_020184175.1. Taxonomy (NCBI): domain Eukaryota; kingdom Metazoa; phylum Arthropoda; class Insecta; order Hemiptera; family Aphididae; genus Aphis; species Aphis gossypii. The sequence goes on along the minus strand of NC_065530.1, from coordinate 53,336,615 downwards.
AAGAAAGAAAGTGGTATGTTGGACCCTTTCGTAATGTTTATCTGAACATGCCACGATAAATCAATCGCACTGGCATGGCATGGCACTCGGAATAAGAACATCCCTCAATAAGATATCTGTACGTTCAGCAGTACCTATACATATATATATATATATATATATATCGAAACACTTGTACACTTATATTTTCATTCAACTAACGGTTTTAAACAAACTTCCACCAAACATTTATATTTTATCGTATTTATTTAAATTATTTCTATTCATACAATAAATATTATTAATTTCCATACTTTAAAGAATTTTTTTTTTTTTTGGTATTATTCACTACCAAGCCATATTAATTTAGAGTTATTAATGAATTATTCTCTACTTATCTACTAATTTTTTTAATAATAAATAACATAATATTATTATGAGTTAAGTCGTAAACTATAGACACAGTATATTATAGTGTGTTTGCTGGGATCCGGTCGACGGACGACAAAACGTGACGTACCAGATAGTGTGACAATTTATATTCAAATCAATGTGTTTCGTACATATCAGTTAAATGTAGTATACATTTTTACCTGTTACTATGTCAGACTGGTTCAAATGGAGATTTTGAATGAACCATAAATATGTTTAATATTATTAGGTACCTATATAATGAGACGAGTTAAAAAAAAAAAATGTTGAAGTCAAATTGTAATCGCGGTATAAGAATAAAGAAATTAAATTTACTATTTTTACGGAGATTTATTTTAATACAGCGTACTACAGGTATATAATTTTAAAAACTCGTTAAAAGATGCGTTTTAAAATCGATTCGGTTAAATAGAGATATGAATCCGACACTGTGGCAGCTAAATTCAGTGAAACCTTTCGATGGGAATTCGGACCGCTTTGATATATACAACTGAATTATTTATTCTTGGTCGATTTAGTTGGTCGTGCGGGATATTATACGTACATATACATTTTATATAGCTACTATATGTATCGAATATAAGAGTGATCATCAGGTATTTTTTTGATTGGACAAGAAAGAGAAAAACTGATAAAATGGTAAAATATGTGTTTTTATTTCTTAGATCTTGAAACGTTTTATATATATTATATATATACACACAAACACACACACATAAAAAAATTTTATTTCAAGTTTCATTTAAGGTTGTTGGGAACAGCTCTTTAGTAAGAAGTAAAAATGTAGATAATTTCTATGGATGTTTAGTAGTGGCAATAGGAATAAAATAAAATAATATTGATAAATAAAATATAATAAACTTTGATTTTGGAATTTACTTCAAAATTCCATAGTTTTTAATATGAGGTAAATTTTTATACTTAATACTTCTTCGAAAGTCTTAATCCATTATTTATTTTACGATAATATACAAAAAATTACGGATGGTTTAATTTTTATAATATTGCGTTAACATTATTTAATTACTGCTATGTAGTATGTTAATTTTTTTTTAAAAATTATTTAATTTATATAAATCTAATTTTATGCAGTGTATACAGTGCACTTTGACCTACAGGTTGATTTCTTTCTCTTCGTCGATTCTCGTGATTTGTAAGACACGTCTTTCGCTCGTCCACCGATGAACATCTGGTATTTGTGGTACATGTATAATACATATTATTTAAAAAATATATACACACACACGCACACGGGTTTGAAAATAAAAATAAAAATAGTGAGCTGTACAGTGATCAGTTGACGTGTGCAATAGTAGCAGTAGCAGAACTCTTATTATGTATAAGTATTATACATATATATAGTTATGCAACCGCCAAAAATTACACAATGCCATTTACCGACCACTGCACTCCACGCGGTCGTACATTGTATCCGACACCTAGGTTCGATATGCGTTTATTGTGTTATTATGTAGATACCGTATAGATTACATTTCGAGTATATCATGTGTACGATTGCGATTGAATAGTTTTATTAACAATGGATAGCGCATATATAACATAATATTACATTATATATTGTACGCGTGTAACCAATCCTCTAAGATTTATAAAAATAGCGGAGGTGCATATAGAATATCCGCATTGGTAGGTTTTTAAATTTTTGTCATATCGAATATAAATGTTTTACGATAAAAAAACATGATAATAACGTCCGTGACCGATGCACCCTGTACGACATCGCTGCAGTTATAAATATGTAAATATATATATATATATACATTATAATTTATAGGCATACTTCCTTCATTCATATTATAATTCTTTACATAAAGGAGCAGATATTATTGTATTTATATATTATATTATGTGTACCTACCTATTTTATATAAATCAATAAAATATTTATATATATATATATATATTTATATATGTTTATATTGTTTAAGTATAATAATACATAATATTATTATATATTGATATGATAGTTTAATTTTGCACTGTTTACCATAAAGCACGTTCGTTTAAATTATACACGCAACCTGCAGTTTCGCAGTTAGAAAAATGCTGCAGGATACGCAGAGCATACAATATTATCGAATCAAGACAGTATAATATAAAAGGACCAATAATAATATACACCTGAATGTACTGTATACTGATACTTTGGTAATTACATCGATGTAGGTATATATGTGGTTATAGATAGATACTATATAACTATATACGTGTGTAGTGCGCATACCATTAATATTATTATTACATTTAGGTTCTCAATATGACAACCTATGAATTATAATATTTTTGTATGTACAGAAAATCGGACAGTCTTACAGTATATGTATAATATTTTCGGCTTGGCGTATTTTACGGATTCGAATCAATTTGGTGACGGCTTAAGCAACGATTTTTTTTTTGTTATTGTAATACACACGCATATATATATTACTTCAATCATATTGCAATCGACTCGTTGACGGTGGCAATTTACGCGGTAAACACAAAGCGAAAACCGCACACACACACACACACACGCTAGCGAGAGTAAAGCACACAATTGCGACGGGGAAATCGATCTGGCCTAATAGCCCGTTAAGTCCGTAAGCACCGCTGCCGCCATATGTGGTGTAAATTATTCGGGAAACGTTCGAGATGAAATAGAGCGAAAACCTTACGCACATGGCGCGTCCACCGTATATATTATAATGCTGTGCAGTCGCCGGGCTGACATTGGTCGTATTGTATGTACACGTAAAAAAAAAAATCGCACGCCGTGTGGTGGGCGGCGGTAAGGGCTGAGTCGGCGGCTCCCGAAACTAGTAGCATACATAGCAGTATTAATAATGTAATATATATAATTTGGATTTAGCCGTTCGAAAAGACATAAAAAAAAATAAAAATAGAAAAAAAATGTGCTCCCCGAAATAATAATGAAACATTGTCAACCGACACAGAAAACACAATTATATCATTGTGCGGCTGCAATGTACGACTGCTGAGAGCAGGCGTGCACGGGCGACGGTGGAATTGCGAAAACGTCTATTGAAATCGATTTATCACGTCGGACGTTCGGATGCCATACGCACCGCATTTAAGGTCCGTCCACCGTATCTAAATTCCCTGTTTGCTGAAAAAAAAAAAAATAATAAAAACCATTACTTACTACAGTGTATAAGTGTATCACTATTGTATATGAAATATTTAAAAAAAAAAAAAAAACTATATACATCCGATAAGTATAATATAGATACGTTAAAGAAAAATATGATGAAAAATCAACACTGCGGTAGCCACCGCGAAGAATTAAACGTCTTTTTACTTTTTTTTTTTTACTTTCGGATAACGCGCGTGTCGGCTTCCGCAGGGTATAAAGATTTATTGGTGCCATATCGGCCCGCCGACCGACCGACTCCTCCGCGGGGCGCACGTCGCATTATCTCACAAAAAGGTCATCCTTTCCGTTTTCGAAAACCGCAGTGGCCGTCTGGAACACACATTATTTGTTATGTTATACATACATATTATACAAACTATATGGTAAACAATAATAATATGAATTCTTTAGCCGTATACGTATTACTAGGTCCTACGATCGGTTTTTTCCAACTCGACATTCCTATAAAAGTTATCGCTATTAAAATAAACCATGTGTTGATGTATAGAGTGATTCACTGAGAACGTCCACCCTCTTTTTTCTTTAATAATGGACTTTATCAAAATCTGATAACTGAAATTTTTAAATAAATTTGAAGAATATATTTTTAAATATTTGAGATTTGTATACCACTTAAAGATGGTTTTGCAGTGGAGATATGAACCCTTTTTTTTTTGGTAAATTTTCAGGTAACTTTTTTTTCTTAAATTTTGATATTTCAAAATCAAAATTCAAATGAGTAGATTCCGAGTTATTAAACTTAGAGTATGAAGAATAACGGTCGTATCAATAGTCTGGGTCTTAAAAAATCATAAATTGTTTATACTTACGAAATATATTAGACAAGACATTTAGTACATGAGCATTTGAGTAATATAAACATTTTAATAACTACTATTAATCTATTGAAATTTATAATCAATAAAAAAATAAAAATAGTCCAAGCATAATAAATATTAGATCTATGTTTATTATTTAAACATATATTTATTAACCATTTTAAAGACTGTAGTACATCCTTAATATACGCCTTTTATAAGAAAACAGAAACGACTATTTCAAATTTAAATTTAAATTTATCAACATTTCAAAAATAAAAAAAAACATCTGCATAACAATTTATAGAAAATGGGCATTTCAAAAAATAACTCCATTTTAGTATAAGAAATATAGGGTAGAAGTGCATAATTGGTGAATCATTCTGTGTAATATATAATATTTCATTGGGCATGTGATTATATCAACAGGTTAAAAATTAAATTTTTAGCTCCCGGCTGTTTATTTTTACTTTTAATAATTCACCAAAGTTTTGAACTTTATTTCCCAAATGTATTATTATAGTTAAGTATAATATGGTCAATTATATTAAAATAAAGGATAATATTCAGTTTTTCGTATGAAATACTCGAGTCATCAAGTTATCATGCACCTATATATTATATATTATTTGAAACAATAAATTATTTAGTCATATTATAATATAAGAGATGGATATGACATGCATTTTGTGTTGCAAAGAACAATTATTTATGTATACATACATGTGTATAACATTAAAAGTTAAGTAAAATAAGAATATATGTATGTTAGAGATCCAAATTAAGGATTGGTTGGCGAAGACGTGTTACGTCGAGTAATACAACTCATGTGTGTGATAACCACAATTTCATACATTTGATTATGATTCACGAAATCCGCTTGCATATATTATTAAGTAGAGCGTTCACACTCGTTCGTATAGAAACAGTGAAACACTATTAATAATCACAATCGCATTGTTGCTCCGGCTACATTATATCGCGGTATTGTACTACACGTAAATTTCACCCCATCCCTCCAATAGCGTCATTTGTTTGATCGCATATGACGAAAAACTGCCTTTTTATTAAAATGTAACGTCTACATACGTCACGTAGGTTAGGTACCTATAAAGTATATCATGCATAATAATATAATATGTGCTCACGGCTTTTACACTGCAAGGTCGGAGGAGGTTTCGAACGTGCGACATCTCTATTAGCGCAGTCGAACGTTATGTACATCGCAGCCTGCAACGGGTTTTTATTAGCATATTATTGGGTGTAAATTGTACATTGGGACGGGCGACGTGTATGATACATATTATATATATATAATACGACCATTCGCAAAAATCGCGTCCATCAATCACCGGTCACCGCCCCGAAAATGTCGCGGTTTCCCGCATATAATATGTATACGTGTTTTATTATTATTATACGATATATTTAAGTATACGCGATAGCGCTCTACATGGTCCTTTGATGGGTGACGGGGAGGTGCAGCAGGGATAGATGATAACAATGTAATAATTGTTATCCCCTCCCTATACGGTTATTATTATACGTATACAATAATGCGATGCCCTACAATCCTTTCTTTCTGACATTTTTCGCCCTTTTTAAATTATTCGAATTTGTCCTATATAATAATACTAGCTGACTCGACACGGCGTTGCCCGTGTGTTACTTTCTTTTTTTGCATTTTCGTATATTGTGTGAGTTTTTAATTTAATCGTATTGATAGTGCTAATATTACGTCGAATTCACAATTTAATTTTGTGTGTGTACCTATGAGTATGTTTTGCTATAAACATAGCACTTGTAAATTCATTGATAACATATACATTTATAGGCCTTGAATATTATTATATTTTTATATTATTATTGAAGCACCTCCTTATATAATACTACATTGGTTGTTCTTCCACTTGGGACAAAAATGACTAAATGTAAATGTATCACCATTTAAATCAGGTTGTTATAGCAACTATTTATAAACAAAAATTCCATCGTAAATTTTAGCTGTCCCACCCGGCGTTGCCCGTGCAAAAGTCACCTCAGGTGAAAACCGAGATTTTTTTTATATTATATTAATAATAATAATAGCTGACCCAGCAGACTTCGTATTGCTTACTTCATGTTTTGCATTTCGTTGCCCGTTAAAAATGACAATTCCTTATGACTCAGACTTTGTTCAATACGTTATTTAATATTCGATGGATGATGTTCTAGATTTATCTTAAGTTTTCTGTTGCCCGGAATAAAAATTATGATTCGCAGCAGTATATTATCAGGTAGGCAATCTACCTGCGGTAGATCGCGGACCTATTGGTATTTGTACGTAAGTGTATGATTTAACTCTAATAAAGTATCAAAGTTATACTAAGTTTGACATAATACGGTAGATTAATATAATCAATTAATACATAATCCTAACCTAGGTTTTGATTCTCAAAAATCTTGAATAACCCGGCTTTGCCCTTGTACATTTTTTTGTGTTACCTACTATAACTTTTATTTTATCAGTTTTTATATTTATTACAGTCTGCTTTTAGATGTTATGTTGATCCTTGGTTGCCCATGTATTGTAATATTGTAATTTGTCGGCAAAAAATACTTAACATTATGGTGTTATAAAAACCAAAAAAAAAATATATTTATATTGAAATATTTTATTCATCTCAATAACTTTTTATAAACAGTATTTTTGGTACTGCCTTTTGGGGCTAAAATAATCAAACTACTGGCAGAGCTTACTCTAGAACATGTGATATAGAACTGTCCATGTGAAAAACATTCTTCTCTCAAGTCAATCCCTGTCATGCTCAATGATTGTCCTTGAGACTTATTAATAGTTATAACAAAGCAAACTTTGAGTGGGAATTGTATTCTTTTTAATTCAAAGGGATAATCAGTTGGAATTTTTTAATTCTCGGGATTAAAACTATATCTCCTCTAGCGCTCCCAGTGATAACTATAGCGTTTATTACATTTTTGTGCAGAGCTTTAACTTGCAATCTTGGTTACTTTCTGATCCAAATTTTTCATACAGTTCATCATTGAGGTACACCTCAATAAATACCAACAATAATTGTCCTGCTGCCACCAGCTCACATTCGACAACCATATTAATTAGTTTTTATTAATTTGTAAAAATTCAAACAATTTTAGATAAGAATTAAAAATAACCATACATAAACTGGGGTGCGCATATGAAGACGCATTAATAATAAATATTCGAAAATAATAAGTAAAACACCTTGTCCTCGTGTATGCGTAAATGCGTAGGGTATTTTACGACTTCATGTTATCATGTTTTTATACATAATAATTAGCTGTAATAATAAAGTGATAAATGTGTTAACACATAAATCAAGTTGTTATAGCAACAATTTATAAACAAAAATTAAAAACAAAATTTCCATCGTAAATCTCAAAATCCCCGTTTGAGCAACCCTTTAAAATGTGGATTTCGAAAAATCCTTTCTTAGTGCGCCCTTACATTGCTTAAGGAACCTCTGTACAAAATTTCAAGTCTCTAGACCCAGCGGTTTGGTCTGGGCGTTGATGAGTGAATAGGGGCCGTCTCCTATATGTATATAGATTATATACCTAAACACGACCATTCGATTCCCACTCGATTCACGCCGCTCGTGTGCACTTTTCGGCGCACAGTTATTTGTACCAGACTTAGGTAATAACTGCACCGTATGATTTAAAGACATAATATGAAAATTGAACATTTTATAATAATAAAATAGGTCATTATTATATCAATCGCGTGGTCGTCACGTATACCATTCTATGATAGGCAATAATATACGTATCACACTTCGTTAGATTAATGATTCGGATGAAGGGTGATACTGGTGGTCTAATTAATTACTTCTGTTCGTATTAAACCACTATGTAATAATACGTATTATTGATGGCGACTGGAATGCTATTGAAGAGTTAATTAAGATTTCGAAGGGATTAAAATCCTTTGCCTTTGCGACCTCGCGGGTACTCTACTGTTGTGGCAAAGAGTTTCATTTGAAAACACGATGGTTTAAATATTCTATAGAGATAGGGATGTGAAATTTTTCTGTTTTACTCGGAAAATAAAACGGAACAACAATTCAATAACAACAATAACAGACTATTAACAGAAATGTGTTTATAACAAAAGTACACTATGATTTACACTAACCGATATCTGTTTGGTTTTTGACTTTTGATCGTTATATTCGAATTATATTTACGTACATTAGTCTGTTTACTCGCAAGCCTCTCACATGTACATCGTCTAAACATTAATAGAAATATCATACACCTTGAGAAATAATTAATATTATACAATTATTATGTTACTATTATAAAATATCTATACGACTTTAATATGTCTATATGTCTATACCTACCACAGAATTAAGTTTATTAACATAATTTTTATACCTAAATATTATTATTATTACATTTTTATTATATATTTTATTCGTATTGCAGAAGCTTAATAATATTATATGGTATATAATATTTGCTTATGGGCCTCAAGACATAGGAAAATAACCAGGATTCTTAACATATTCTTTTAAAATCAAATAAACTAACATAAGTATCTAATAATTAGTAATAAAATCAATAATAGTTTGATATAGTTAAAAATCATATTATACAAATATTTTATTAATAATAGTGGTTAAGAAATAATCAACAGCCGTATTTTGTCGTAGTTTCCAAGCGTTTTTAAATTTTATTTATGAAATATAATCTATAATCGATATTGGAAGTATACTAAAATGTTTTAGAATGTACATTGTACCTACTTACAATTTAATCAAAAATATTTAACTAATTTATAAGTTTATAACTCAAAATAAGTTAGCGTTATATAACAAAAGATAGATTTTTTGATTATAATGATTATTAGAATGATGCCAAAAGAAAGCGTGTAGTACGTAGAGAACGACAAACAAATAATGATGATGTTGTTAATGACAGAGGTTCATGGTCGAGAAAAGATTATTCTGCTATGAACTATGTGTTAACGGTGGATTACAAAAATGACCCATCAGTTTTTATAGGAAATCCTACAAGTTCATTACTCGAGTGCATAATATTAACAGGCTGTGGTAATGGAAAAACTGTTTTAATACCAAGAATACCAATTATACCCTCAGATTTACCTTTTAAGTTTAAACGTATTCAATTTCCCGTTAAATTAGCATTTGCAATGACTATAAATAAGGCACAGGGACAAACACTTAACGTTGCTGGAATTGACCTAAGCGTTCAATGTTTTTCTCACGGTTAACTATACGTCGCCCTGTCACGTGTGACATCCAAATTTAATTTGTATATTTTTGTCCCTGATCCAGAAAAAGTTTATTACGTTGTTTATAAAGAAATTTTTTAAGTCTTTGAATAATTATCAAAATACTGGCATAATTCATCTTTTGTTCCATCCATAGTTATACCTACAAAATGTACATACACAATTTACATACATCTGAGAAATCTTGCAATAGCGAAGCATTGCCGGGTCAGCTAATAAACTTATAAATAAAATTGTATATTTTTACTTTTTTTTTTTTTTGTTTTTTCGACCAATGTTTAACTTTCGTCGAGGCATTTTAAAAATGAAAGTAGTACAATCAATTAAATAAATAGTAAATAATTTAATAAATAGTACAATCAATTACGGTTTTAACTTCTATTAACAATTGAAAAAGTACATAGGTAACATAAAACGATAAAGTTTCAAAACAAAATGAATAATGTGCCAACTATTATATTTGTTTACTCTGAAGTTCTCAGTATCTATAATAAAAAATGTATATCAATCAGAATATAAAAATATTTTTTTTTTCGATTTTTATCGATATTAATCGATTTCAAGCCCTGCTATTATCGATATTTGTATTATTATTTATATTATATTTTTATTTATATTTTTATCTGCTATAGGGCGCCACCGATGTAACTCAGTTTTTGTCTCTAAATCTATAACTCACAGGAGTTAGGTCCATAATTTATGCTATAAACCCGCTCCCCGACATTCTCTTTAATTTAAAAAAAATTGCACGACGATTGAATAAGTAGTTTCGGAGATTAGCCCGGACAAAAAAAAGCGACTTAATTTTATAAAGTAGTATAGATATAGATAACTCAAAATAAATTAGCGTTATATAACAAAAGATAAATTTTTTGATCACCTGTACTTACTGTAAGTATTATTTTCTTTATCTGATTTTCTTGTATAATTTTTTTTATATAACTGTGACATGTTACAGTTATATAAAAAAAATTATAATTTAGTACCATATGAATGTGGATTTGACCCATTAAATAAATCAAGAATTAATATATTATATAATAAACGTGTTAATTTTTAATCCAATGTTAAGTAATATTGTATACGAAAAACGATTCTAAACGGAGATGATTTGTCAGCCTAGGATATATTATATTTTAAATTGGGCGGTGAAAATGGTGGTTTATCTTTTAATGGACAGAATACTCCAAAATTTAAGTTCTTATATAATTATTGAAAGCAAAATTTATGGAAAATCTTGTACTAAATTTTCAACTCTTAGCATTTATACAAACATTTTAATGAATTAAACCTACAAAATAATTTGCAAATATTCATAATTTTGACGAACTTTTATCAATATTTGGACTTCAAACACTATTAAAATAATTATGCTCGTGTGTTCTTATAATTTTTGAATACTATAAAACTAACTTTTGAGATACTTCGTATTAAATTTTCAAGTATTTTGACTCAGCCAAAAAAATGTTATCAATATTTAAAAAAAAAAAAGAAAAACCAAATAAAAATGAAAATTTTAAATGCTTATAAATAGCCTTAAAATAAGCGAAATATTTTGAAAATTAAAATTATGTGAAGAAAATATCAATCTAAATAACTAGTGAAATTTTTAAGTATCTCGTATCTACGACTTATACTTTTTGAATAATACCAAATATTTAAAATCATTTGAGCATAAATTGTTATTGTTCGCGATCTCGTAAAAATGTAGAACTCAATCGCACATTCGCACATGACACATACAATTTTTCCTATAATGATATTTCAAGTTTTCTCTATAGCTATTTGAAAGATCACTTATGGAAAACTTAGTGTTGAATTTTTAACCTTATAAAATATAAATACAACAAATTTTATAAATTTTCAACTTAAAAATTACTTGTAAATGTTCTCAATTTTACTATAAACTTAACTATAAACGCCTTATAAAAAGAAAAATTGTGAATATTATGTTTCACATTTATCAATAGCCAGCTGGCCAGATCACGTTACCATCATAGCTCAATCGCTATATAAAAATAAATATATTAATAATATAATATAAAATATATATTATACCTGTACTTATTGTTTCTACGGTAACATTATGTGAATAGTTTGTTTCCAAAAAAACAGATTAATAGTATATATATTATTTCATAGTATACATTTTCAGCTTAAGACGTATTGTTGTATTACATTTAATATATTGAATTCAATGGCGGAACTTCGTGAATTTGAAGCCAACGGTGAATTAGTATCGTCTTACTACAGTCTTTGTGGAATAATGGCTGAACGTGGTAAAGCAATAGTATATTATAAGATACTCTTCGTGGTAGATCAATTACCATATTATAATATCTACACAATAAATTTCATAGGTGGAGAAAGCATGTCATATGAATGCGGCTTGACCGAAACACAAAATGATGCTGGAGCACAATTTTCCAACAACCCGGAATTACCCTCGACCGATCAACAATGTGTTGTTTGTAGTACTCAACTATCAAGATTCATAAACTATATTGGATCATTACAAGAATTATGCCAGGCTCGCGCATGGGACTTACCGAAGTACGAGTATAAACAAGGCATCAAAGGTTTAACAAAAAATCAGAAAAATTTTTATACAGTAAAATGTTCTGCTGGGCCATTTGTATCAGAAGGTGTAGGTAAAAATAAAAAGATGGCGAAAAAACAAGCGGCTAAGATGTTGCTCAAGCACTGGGTAAATGTGTTATGAAGAAGCTAAAAATGCTGTTTTTTAAATGTTTTTTTTTTAAATAAGCGTACATTAATATTTGTACAAATACCAACGTGTTTTCGATTGAAATATGCTCACTTTTCTACACAAGCAAGTCTGCTTGTTCATCTATGTTTACTTGTAACTCAATTATTAATTATAAATATTTGTTTTATCTTCCTGTGCACTAAACACAATGTTTTAATTGTGGTTTTTTTTGAAAATTGGCCTTCGAGTTAGGTTAACTTAGAGTGACTAGTTTTAGAAAAAAAACGGAACAATAATTGTTGGTTTAAATACGCTAAAAAAACATACACATTTTAAAGATTTTAATGACATTTTTTATATTTTATAGTTACAATCAAAATATTTCTTAATTACACTACCTTGAAAAATTAAGTTGATGTCGATTGCTCATCATGTCTTTTATTAACTATTGTGCAGTTACAAATCTGTATTAAAATACATCAAATATTATTTAATCTAACCATTATTGCACCGTTAGTCGTTACTGTAATTTTGCAATCAATTGATCCCGTTTAATAGTTTTAGTTGACTAATTTTTCAAAATTATACGAGAAGGTGATTTTTTGTCGTCTGTCCGTACACATTAGTGAAATGTTAGTTTGCAATTGCAACATTTTTCTGTCACTAATGTGATATAGATAGATGACAAGAAATCGCCATCTAGTTCTACCATTAAATCAATTATAATTCTGAAAAATTAGTTAACACGTAAACCAAAACTTCAGTTCAGTTTTGATCAGTTGATCGCAAAAGTACAGTAACGACTTACGGCACAATAATGGTTGGATTAAAGAATGTTTGATGTATTATAATATAGATTTGTAACTGCACAATAGTTAATAAAAGACATGATGAGCAATCGACATCAACTTAATTTTTCAAGGTAGTGTAATTAAAAAATATTTTGATTGTAACTATAAAATATAAAAAATGTCATTAAAATCTTTAAAATGTGTATGTTTTTTTAGCGTATTTAAACCAAAAATTATTGTTCCGTTATTTTTCTAAAACTAGTCACTCTAAGTTAACCTAACTCGAAGACCAATTTTCAAAAAAAACCACAATTAAAACATTGTGTTTAGTGCACAGGAAGATAAAACAAATATTTATAATTAATAATTGAGTTACAAGTAAACATAGATGAACAAGCAGACTTGCTTGTGTAGAAAAGTGGGCATATTTCAATCGAAAACACGTTGGTATTTATACAAATATAATGTAAACTTATGATAATAAGAATATTACAAAATGAATGAAAAATATAATGTACACTTATAATAATAAGAATATAATAAAATAAATAAAAAATATAATGAGACACTTCGTAAAATCATTTAATACTGCTCTTTAGATGGAAAATATGTAAATTCTTAGATCTATCAATCAATGCACTTATGTCATTAGTTGAGCATAAGTAGTTATCGTTAGGCGATCACATAAAAATTTAAAATTCAAATGCTCATGACAATTTTCCTATTATGGCGATTAGAGTTTTCTCTATAGCTATTTGAAGAAAAGTTTAAGGAAAACTTAATGTTGAATTGCCTAACCTTAGATATAAATACAAAAAATGTTATGAAGTTTCAACTATAAAATTACTTGTAAATTTTCACAATTTTAACATATCTAGTAAAAATTTGAACTTTAAACGCTTATAAATAAAATATGATGGCTAACGATTTTTTATTTTGTTTTTAACTACAATAAGAACGAGTTATAAGAAATTTTGTATTAAATTTTTAAGTATTTTTTAGCAACCAACATTTTTTTATCTATCCTTCAAAAAAAAAAAAAAAAAATACTTAGAAAAATCGAAAATTTCAGTTGTCTATAAATAATTCAAAAAAGTCAAAATATTTTGAAAATTTAACTGTATATATAGTATATATATAACCCTAATATAAATATTAGGTAACAATTTCAAGTATTTACACTGATTAGTTTTTGAGTTATAACTATATAAAAAATCAATTTTGTCGAAAATTCATAATCTATTTTTTTTCAAATAATTTTTTCTTAACACTATTCTCTATTCGGTCGTTCAATATTCTTGATTGTTAAATAGAGACACCTAACCTGATATTTAATAACGATATTGTTACAATGTTTGTATTATAGTATTCATTCGAAACAGTGTTTTCGTCCTATATTGTCTGGCGCAAAAGCGATAGAGTAGGCGAAGAGTAGTGTACAATATACATGTACGAAATATATCGTATATGCGAATTATTATAGTTGCTCGGGAGGTGGCAGTGGCAGCGATGACGTTTACGCGCCACCACTTTAGTATAATATATTATAATATATACTCGTATACACACACACATATCATGTATATATATACGCATATATATATATATGTATACCTTTCAATTATTGTGTTTAGCGGCGAAAATATTTTGAAAGGGGTTTTCTTTTGTGTACACTTACACGCCGAGCTTTATAAAAATAAAATGAAAAACCCACCCGAAAAGAGAAGGGTCTTGTCTGTCTGCCAACGCTGCCGCCGGCACTACCAGCACTGCGAGTTGTTACGTCGACGGACGTAAAAAGATGACGGGAGAGTCGAGGGGTTGAATAAAATTGATGGAATCGTAAAAAGTGCGGCGACGGTTGCATGTGTATATCTGAAAATGCCGCAGAAGAGGAGAGAGCGTTTTGCTCAGTGGAAATGGACGAGCTGCCGCGCCGTGACGGGTCCTGCCATTCTGTCGACTCTTATATTGATATCAATTTCATATTTTTATTTTATTTCAACGAAGATTTGATACGTTTTTGCTTCATTGTCCTGACGGGCCCATCTCCAACGGAAAGTAAAGTAAAGAATGGACGACTCGGAAACATTATAAACCGCAGTCACATAGATCTTGCGGTGCACCGCTCTATTACTATAGTCTACATCCATTAATATAGCGGCTAATATGCTTAATAAAATGAGTAACCATTTTGTGGAGTATAAAATAGATAACCGACATAAAAAGCAAATTCGTGGCATGTGAATTATAAAAAACATAATATGTTAATAGCAATAAAAATAAAGGGTACACGATTTCGAATGTGTGGAATGCTATTCCAGAGAATCAATTCACTTATTTAAACATAATATTTAGCGTAAAGTAATTTAAGACCAGGTGGTTAGTAGTTGATGTAATACTTTTTTATAAAATCTTAAATGGTTATGATGACTGCCTGGAATCATCAGAAAAAATTGATTTTAAAGTTTCACCTTTCAATTCCAGACATATTCCTTCTTTTATATATCTCAGGTAAAAACAGTTATTTTAATAATAGTCGGTGTATCGTTTACCAAGAATGTGTAATCAAATAAATAATTTTAATTTTTTTTTTATACTGAGTTAAAACTTGTATTTTTAGTTTAAATAATTGACGTTTATTTACTTATTATTTTTGGTATGTACTATCTTTTTTCCTTGCAGTTTAATTTAATTATTTTGTTTTCACTTAACTGTACCTATTAATTGCCTCCTTAGGATGGTATTATTTATTGATTTTACTATATTATTAATTATTATTATTATTAACGTTCGAACATTTTTATGTAGGTACCTAGTCTTTAATGATGTATAGTGTCTGTCTACTGTCTACATATTACTTACAGCCTACTGGCTATGTTATACCTACTTCGGGATATTAGGTAAAATTTTAAAATATATTATCTATTATATATGATGTAATTAGGTCATTGGAAATTATTTTTCTAAATTAACATAAACATTTTAAATATTACTATACACTATCTTATACTATAATATATATATATCGTATAGTGTCATAGTATACACACTATAACAGTTTATAATGGTGGGTATAATAATTATAATTTAATATTAAAGTAATTATAAATCACGTTCATGTAATCATTATTCATTATCGATATACTGCCTAGATCATGATCTGTAGATATTTTGTAACTTTATATGTACAGGTGCAAATAAGGAAATGCATTATTGAATTTCAACGATTTAATTTCATATGTTCTTAAAATGTTGACATAAAATGTATTTGTCTTAATGATTGAATAATCTGAAAAATAACATACTAGCTTAACTCGATTGCCACAGTACCAAACGTAATATGTATCTGTATTTGTCTAATAATAATTATTATTTTTTCATAATAGTATAGACATTTTAAAGTGTATACAAGTACAATAATATATATCATATACCTATTTATATGGTAGTTATATTGTGTCCCATATTGTTTTATTTAGGTATTTAAAAAAAAAGTCGTTTATCGAATACTCACATTATCTAGTTGTATACAATAAGTAAATTAGAGTAACGATTAATGATGAAGGTACTGAGTGATAGAAATTGTCGGAGAAGACTCTCTCGACAGAGTCAATATACGAGTCGCCTGCTACTATGCGGTTACTTTACATCCGAGTCTTAAATTAACTCCTATAAGTCGGACGTATCTGCACCAGCCGCGTGTGATTACGATTATAGTCAGATATTGTGTTTTTCTGAATGAATATTGTTGTCGCCCATCGTGTCAATAGGTTTTTTTAACCGCCACGACCGCGATCGATTTACGGATTCACGCTGCTCAAGATATACCGCCGCGTACCGTGTAATTCACAAACCGAAATAGGCCATCTCCGTGGGCGTATCGTACATAATACAGTAGAATTCGGTGCAGTATATAGGTGTACAATAATATATATATAATATACATATATCCCATGCAAAGTCATTGAAAATCACGCGAGTGGTAACTATCGATCAAGCAGCGTTTTCGGCCCGTATTATTGAGCGGCGGCGGCGGACGTTGACAAGTGTGACAAGTGCCTTTAATTGGCGAACGCTGTTAACGGTACGTACACACACACACACATCGATGTATCAAAACGCATATACGCCAACGCGCCACACATCAATCGCCGCGGATAGAGGCGGACACGAATTAATTGCCACCGTCGTCGTACCTATATACAGCCCGAGTTGTGTGCCGCCCGGGCGACGTCATATATTTATAGTATATCGATGTGCTATTAGATTATAAATCGTCTAAAAATAATAGTATAGGTACTAAATAATATAGGTATAGTATAATATACCATATTATATGGAATACCTGAATATGTTAAAAAACTTACTTCGTAGAATTTCAAAAGTCTTTCTAAGTTACTCTCAGCCGTAGGTATATTATGTGGTGAATCGATTTGATTTTGGATAATATCGACCTAAAAACAAAAATTTTCCTCTGATATTTTTTCTCCCGTGAGTATAAAAACGCATAGTTCCCAGTTACATTTTTAATGACCGCGGTAAATAAGAATAAAACGTAAGAACAATAAGATGATATTATAAACAAAAGATTTTGTATGATGATATATTATAATAAAACCACAAAATAAGTATTTTATTTAACTCACCTAGAATATAGAATTTTTCAATTTTAGTAAGGATTACACAAAATGTGTTAAAGAGCTGTTTAATGGAGATCACTGGACTAGGGTCACTAATTGAATCGTGTACTTGCCCATAGTTTAAATTTATGAAATCGTTTACATAAAAATCACACGAATATTATAATATGGCTTGCTGGTTTAAATGTAACTAAATCAAATTTATAACACAATCAGATGCGATCAAAGGAGAACTAAACAAACACAGATTTTTTTGAGAAAACCTATACCTTCATTATAGAAAAACTCGGTATTAAGTTTTGAATTTTAAAAGGATTTATTCGATAAGGGAGATTTAATAACTTGTACAGCGACTAGAACATAATTTATTACATGACACGCGTTGTTGTAAACTATACACTTCTATTCAAAGGAGGAAAGTGCGACCTGGGAACCTGGGTCTTGATACAGGCTAATTGGTTCTCGTATAAATACATATTTATTTGTATGTCACACAAATTATTTCTTATACTTTATTTTTCATTGTCTCAGTAAAAGTTATTTATCTATAATATATATTTACTGTTTAATCTTTTTAAAACGTTTAGTTTAAATATTATATACTGTAGTTATATAATAGAATAATTGAATACTTAAAAAATAAAACTCGAAAAAGCTTATTCCGAAATCTGATAATGCATAGTAGTTGATTGAAAATCATCATTAAAAGAAACTGTATTTTAATTAGTGTTAAATTTGAATTCAATTGTAAATGATTTTAGATTAGGTCTGACTGTCTGAGTGAAGATGGTTGACTTCTTAGTTCTTTTATTTCTAAAGATATTTTATACAAATGTTAGTAATCTATTTTTTTATAAGTACGAAATACGTTAAGTTGAAATAGTTTTCGTTGAAAATATTACTTATATT
The DNA here is from genome assembly GCF_020184175.1 of Aphis gossypii. Lineage (NCBI taxonomy): Eukaryota > Metazoa > Arthropoda > Insecta > Hemiptera > Aphididae > Aphis > Aphis gossypii. The sequence continues at coordinate 53,317,880 of NC_065530.1, read as the reverse complement.
TTATTATATTACATTGTTATAATAACTTTATATGACCAGGTATATGAGTCAATACCATTTACGTATACAGTGTATGCGTATAATATGCCTATATCTATCCGTAAAATAGTGTATAGGTTCATGACTCATGGTATAAACGAATATTGATTAAAAATTAATCTAAATATTTTAACAATGTTTTTGTGAATAGAAAATATTATCAATTCTCTATGATTAATATTTTTTGAATTAAAACAAAATAAGTTATAAATAACATCGTTAACATAAAAATAATTATTTTTTTAGTTTAAATGATAGATTTTATCAAAAGTAAAACTTATAATCAAAAAATAATGTTTGTGTGTATATTTAAAATTATGACCTAATACCTATTATAGGTATTGAATAACATTTTATTACATGTTCCGGGTAAAGCTTTTTAACTTTAAAATTAGATAAATAATTAACTACAATACAGTTGGTTAAAATGTTGCAGTTCATAGTTTTAATGATGTATAGTTACAATGTATGATTCGATATGTTATATTAAGATAAATTGTATTTGATTTTCAAGGTTTTTGACTTAAAAAGAAACATATTATCAACAAAAATTCAAATTTCAAATGCATATGAATATTGACTACTATTTAAAGAGATCCAACATGATTTGAAAATTAGCTATATTAGCTATAGCATATTAATATAAATAAGTATATATATATAAAAAAATTGAGTCTATCGTTGTTATTTTTTGAATAATTGCAATAAAATTAACAAAATATATTTTATTGTAAACTGATAGGTATATAAATATTTAAATTTTTCCAAAATTTGGTTGTAGCCTTTCTAATCTAAAATACGACGACCATGATTATTATTTTTTTCAAAATATTCATAGTACGTCACAGGTCAGATAACTTCCTACCCATGTATTGTTGTTGACCTTAAACGCATAGTTAAATATTTTTTGGAAATATGTTTATGCGTTATATTATAGTTTAAAGAACAATCAAGTATGGAATTATAAACTAATGAGTGTTGAAAAATGAATTATCTGAATTATTGAATTTTATTTCATTTATAAATTATTCATTGTTCATTAAAAATATATCAGATATTTATAATAGATTATTATCAATAAATTACGTCTCTTATTGGTATGTTTGCGTGAATAATGACAATAACAATAATAATATCTACCTACGATCTATAAAAGTATATATATTACAAGCTCATATGAAGAAGAAAGAGCATCTATAAACATAGTTATTTTAATAATAATAAATATGTTTAAAAAAGTCATCTATAAAACCTACAATTAAAGAAAACTGACCTAAGCATAGATGAATTGCAAAAAAATTGAATAAGCTATAAAAACATTTTTAAAAATATAAGAAAAAAAATATTTTTTTGAATTACTTTACTATTATTTAAAATAATCTATAAATGAATGTATATTGTATAGTACTATTTTCTGAATAATAAGTTAACAATATTGTATAATTTTGCCTATTTAATATAGGCAATATCATCAAACTCCACAAAAAAATCAAACATTCTAAGAATCATTTTTAGATGTGTTGTTACATATTATTTTTTTACATTAAATTGAATACCATTAATATTTAAAACTCAAAAAAGAAACTAGTCCATAAGTGTAACAATAAAGCTGGATGTAGGTGTATAATCATCTACAACAAATTGTTGTTTATTGATCTTTTTTTTTTTAAGCTAAATATTTTATACTTAATTCTAAACTATCAGTTACACAATACCACCGTATACGCTATAATTACTACTTATACAATAGGTATGTTATACATATTTTATTTTTATAAGTTTGAAATCTAAAAATAGTACATTTATTAACATTTTTGGAAGCTTACAGACTACAATTATTCACGGACTCACGGTTTATTACCTCGCAATAGTCGTAGATCATGGGAAAAAGCGGAAATGAAAACAGAATATTGCAATTATAACATTTTATTATAGAAAAAAATGTAAACTTATAGTTTTACGGTTATTTAAATACTACTTTTGTTCTAATGCTGCGCGCAGTGGTATCTAAGTACATACTCGAGAAACATTATGTTCAAATTATTACTGTTATGAGTTATGACGTCCAATGTAAAAATAATCTTGATGACATTTCAAACACCAATTTATTACATTATTTAAAATGTACGACTTTTAATTTCATTGAAAATAACAAATTATAATTTACCATAATTGTTAATTATAATACACAAACAGCAATTATTAATGTAAGATGAAATTATATAATTTAAAATTAAATTAAAAAATAATACATATATATTTAAAGTTTTTATCTAATATGTACTTTTTTTTGTAGATTACACGAATATATTATATAATGAGGGATGGAATTCTAAATTTAAAATTAAATGACATATTTTATTAAATTGAGGCATCGTGAAATACGAATTTGTTATTATGAATAACACGAAAAATAATTGAATGATTTACTACGCTGTACAATTCGTAATATTTCAATTATTAGTTAAATTAAAAAAACATTGTTTTTATTTTTCTATTTTTTGTAGAAATTTCAAGTACAGTTATACGCAAGAATTTGTATGTATTTAGATACTCATATATTAGAAGACGATAAATAAAATAAATTATAAGGCATACGTATTTGCTAAAATAAATGGCTATTAATGAAATATAACTGAAAATATTTATTTAAGCGAACGACGAGTCGCTTAACAAATAATAATAAAAAAAAAATATATTTTAACAAATATCCTTTTTAATTTGGTATGTCTTAATCGCAATACGACATTTAAATACGCACATTTATTTATACAATTGTCTATTCTTCTATTATTTTCTCTAATTTATTCAATTACTGTACGATATAACCCAAATCTATAAAAACTTAATCGTGGAACTATTGAATTATATATATTATGACGAAACGGGTAGAGCTATTGTGTTGATTTTCTGTCCTCGGCCGCAGAAACGATATTTCGCTGTGTTGCGAAACTCACCCTCGTAGTGCGATCTGTTGGCCCGAAGGACAAAAACGCAACCCACTCGGACAAACGAGGGTAACACTATGCGCAGAACAAGCGTAAAGACAGAAAACGTACAAAAATGTACATTACCGACATCATTATATATTATAATATTTGTTTTTAAATTTATTTCTCCTTCGTTAATACTCTATTACCTGTCCGGCTGGTACACTAAATCTGCATATTTATTATGCGAGGTATTAGTCCTTTTTTGGTATGTCAAAGTTTGTTTTTTAATAATTTATTGTGATATAACAACGTTAACCGATACCTGCAATTATTGACCTATTATCAAATCGTTTCCGCTTGCTTCGATGACTTTTATTAATCGTTATCATACGTATATTAGGTACACTTTATGTTGCAACGTATGTTTTACGAGTTTATCAAAATGCGAATTGTCTTTAAGCGTACAGCACGGTTAAAGGATACATCTGTGCGATATTGGATCATAATATTGTAGGAACGAACCTATAATAGTTTGCCGATACTTTTGCTCGTTTCGAACGAATAGTTTGATAGACATGGGCCGTGTATGGGATTCATACACGCGATAATATTATAATACCCATAATAAACTAGGAAGTATAATAATAGTTTATAGTATAAAAATGAATGTTATCCGTGACACGACTGTTGTTAAGAATCCTGTTGAATAATACTCTATTATTTTTTTTTATTTAATTCGTGTACAACGTTGAAATTCATATACCTGTAAATAAATATGACGTAACCTAACGAATATTGTCGTAGACCATTGACGTATCAATAATATAATAACATTATCAACAATAAAAAAATATGTTAAATACTGTTATTCAATCGTTTTAAGCGTCGTATAGTCGAACCATTTCGTTTCGTTAATAGGCCTTATAAATGTGTTTATTTCAACGTTATGATTTCATTATTTCTTATGTTTAATAGAAATATATACGTATAGATAAAATACAACGATATCTTATATCATACGGAGACGTAAAATTTAATTAATGTTTCCTTTGAACCGGTCAAAAAGTGATAAAAAATTGTCTGACCTACGACGTGCTACGAATACTTGGAAAGAATAATAATGAGATTAATCTAAAATAATGTTTGATTAAAATAATACCAAGTAAAATATTAATCGCATAGTATAATGTATTAGTAAGTGTTTTAAAATAATTGACCATACAACGATTTAACAGCACTCCATATTTTTCTTATTTGTATTCTAGAAAAACACATAACACTGTAAAACCAATATATCAATAGCACTACTTAGCGTCTTAATACAATGATTATAAGCTATTTAACATATTAAATTATTTAACACTGAATATGGTTTGTGAAATAGTTTGAATGTGTTTAACCGTTTAATGATTTTAAACTTTAAGGAAACTTAAATTATGTAATAACTATAATAACAATATAAATATTAAAAGATTTAATTTTCCGTTAAATAATAAATTATTTAGGTACATAAAATTGCGTTTAATCACGTTTCCGGTTTAATTCATCGATGGGTTATTTTATAAAAGTGCTATTAAAATAATGCTTAAGAACTTGGAAACTATTTAGTAAAAATAGTTACAAAATATTTAAATCGTACAAAAAATGAACATTGCGGCCATAAGATTAATTAAAAATAATTATTTTTTTTGTTAGCATAATAATTATGGGACAATATTATTGTATTGTATTAAATATTTTTATGTGTTTGTGAAATATATGTATAATAAAAAACAGATACAGCATTTTTAGCGTATACTTAAAATTTTAAAAATAAATCGAAATCATAAAACCTTACTGCAGTATGCAATACGTATATATAAATATAATATATATGATATGTCTGAAAAATATTTCCATAAATAAAAAGAAACAAATATGTGTGGAATATATATTTAAATACGTCTAAATAGCTACCAGGTTAGGTATCTAACTAGCTCACGTGTTTTTTCTATTCTATAAACGCTTATTCTATCATTTAATTTTATTAACTTTACACTTAATGTAGGTATTCACAGAAATTTACTGTCAATCTCTTCCGCGACGCCTTTGGAAATCGTGGGAGTTGATCGCACAGAGTTAAACGAGTTATTCGTACCTATACACAAATGTGCATGATGGGGTTTTAATGTAAATGCATTTGCATTAGCCGGATGAGTGAAAAAATCGGTACCTTCTTTCATCGGCGATGTAATCTCTACGAAAAAAACCAAACACATTATTACGTTAATGCGATATTATAGGTATACGTAATATAATAATAATATATACACAATACACGCATATATAGGTACTTTATAATATATTATACTATATGTGTAGGTACAACATACGGCTTCCACGACTTACACAGTTATTAATTCTCGTCGTACTCTTGTAAGTCGAAGTCCCTACACGCACATATATATATATTATATTTTAATAAACAATGTGCATAAATATAAAAACACGTATGATATATTATCGCGATATGGACAAACGTATATATGTACTACAGCACTCGGTACGCTGTCGAACGGATTAACGACTACTCGTTTAGTTCACCACCAAGTTCGATTTGTATATAAATATGGTGTTATAAGTACGCGTATGTGGCGCGTTGCAGAACAGTCTATACAGTCATAATACATATTTATATATTACCTATATTATGTATACCTACGTCATGTGGAAGTATGCTGATCCAAACACGTTTTAATTAAAAATCTTTTGCTTTGCTTCTGTTGTATTTTTTATTTTTTTTGTTCGTACCCTTCGTTTTTATTTTTTACTTTTCTCTCTTTATTTTAATTTTTTTTTTCGTATTTCGTTTTTACTCGAAATAAATAATAATTACGAGCTACCATTAATATCGCTAATGCGAGCCATTCATTACGGTTGGAAAAACATAGAAGGAACGGCGGCGGCGGCGGCGGCGAGATGTGGGCCGATAGGGTCCCGGCCACGTTAGACCCGGTCGTGTGTGTGTATTCTGTATATACATATTTATATATGTATTATTATTTGTGCGCGCGCGCGTGTATATTATTTATTTTTGTAGAAAATAATTGTGCTGAAAACGAGAGCGCATATACATAATATATGTATATATGTATATATATAAATGATACTAATGGAGACTTTTGGTGACAAAAAAAAAAAAAAAAAAATGAAAAAATTAATCGACTAGAACTGAGGAAAAAACTTACCCGACAAAAAGAGAATAATAGTAATATATGTATAATGTAAGCACACGAGGACCGACAGTAATGCGTTGCGACGACGAGGAATGTGAAAAATGTTGGTTCCTATATAGTATTATACCCGCGGACCCTTTATATTATTTTATCAGTTTCATAATTAATGCGGGTAGAATACTTAATTTAATATTTTCCTAATGAAATCTCTCCTGGACGCGTGAACTCGTCTCAAGTTTAAATATTTTACGCGCATGTGTATAACTTTTCTTTTGTAACATTATGTATAATATATTATGCGATTATAGTTTGTTTGAAATATTATTATACACAAATAATACATTTTTTTGTATAGTAACTAAATTCTTTTGGTCAAAAAATGATATCGTTATAAGAATTATATACTTATTACGAAATATATTAATCCTTATTATTAGGGTTTTTTTTTCTATCGCTATTATTTCTCAAATTGAGAAATATTGAGAATCTCAATCCCGATAGATACTTGACTGATCCTTTCACAGGTATATAGCTATATTATAATATATTAAATTAACACATTTAAAAAAAAAATAATAATAATAAAATTGTTTGACTTTAATTTTAAAATAAGATAATATAGTGTAACGAAAATAATTAATTTGAAAATTTTCAATGGTCAATTAGTTTTCCATTTATTTTATTTTTGTGTAATAGTTTCGGATAAGATACAATAGATCGTAATATTTTGTAAATTATACCCTTATTAATGAATGTATAATTGGTGTTTCAAAGGTAGAAATTGTTTAAACCTACATGTCTAAGTTGTAATATGTACGTTGAATTATTAGTCACAATAACTACAAAAAAATACTATATTATTTAGTTGTTGTGTCAACCGAGTCGAAATGAAATAATTAAAAATATTCTTGGACGGTTTGAAAGAACGCGTAATAGATTCGAAATCTATACTTGAATATCTTTTTTATTATTATTTTTTTTTTTCAAAAAAGACTTGTTTATAATATAGTATAATGTTGCGATCCGAAACGCTGATACGTTTTGAAGAGTACCTATATCATATCGTTTTAACAAATCTCCATCTATATTATTCTGTTATAGAAATTAAAATATTATCGTGTTTTATACCGAATTTATACGTATGGAAACATACGACAGTGTTATTTTTAAAATAACTTGCGCTGTTGCTTGGAATTGGATTTTAGTTCGTATATACGCCCAACCTTACCATCTAATATCCACATTACTGTCTGTATAATATTATTTTTGCAACGATATGCTATTTTGTCACTGGGGCTATTCAAAGGGATTTTATTTAGAAGATTATAAAATGCATTCAAATACAATCTATGGATTATGTTTTAATTCGTTAAATTATTGTTTTTAATTTGGTCTAATAAGATTCACAACAGTTGATTTTTGGGAAAACAATTCTTATTGCGGCTACAACCATTATAAATCGCGAACAATTTTGAAAACAATATTGGCGTATGCAATAATGCATTATGACATTATAAATTAGTTGTATATTTAAATTAATGCAAAACTACATTTAATAGGTACAATGTGATATATAGGTAAGGTTAGTACTATAAAGTTCCTTGATCGTTTTGTTTCCCTAAAATATGGCAATTGTAATATTTTGATTTTTTTTTTCAAATGATTATTTTATATTAGTAAATAATAATTACTATGATGCAATCTCATTCGTTCTGTTGCAATATAAAATAAAATAAAATTTACAAATTATACGGTATGGTGTATCATGATAAAATACAAGTATAATATACATAATAGAAGTATATGATTATTATGATTTGATTCCAAATACACTCGGGAGATATTGTTACACAAATCATAAAGTTTTGTTGTAAATTTAATAACAACAATAAATTTGTTCTGCGATCATTAAGTTGCGCATACGTCATAGATGGAAAAATATTAGTCACATCGTAATTCAAGCTGTGAAAAGAAAAAAAAATAGGCCTCATATTATGTACAAGTACACAACAATATGTATTATGTATATTATACGTTATAATTTTATTACTTAAAATAAAATAAATCAATAATTAATATTATATTTATTATAATGTAATATTACTCCTTATATATAGACGTAGAAACAACCATGTTATCCTATTGAAAAATATGTAATTTTGCTTTCATCCTAATATTTTTAAATTTATTTAAATTTTTATTATTTAAAAACGACTTTTTTATTATAATAGGTAGTATGATTGTGTTTTATTTAAATTTATCTACCATACTAAGGACCTAAAAATTAAAAATTAAAATAAAATAAATTGTTTATGCAGAATAATGATCCATAAGAAAAAAATATTATTATATTAACTAAACCAATGTAATAATGTTTACATATTACAAAACCGTACCACATTATTTTAACGATAATTTTATTTTACTTGTAAAACGCTTCCTATATTTAAACCGTATAAGCGTAAGCGTACCATCGAGATTATTTATTTCGTAATTTGATGAATTACGATATCATAAGGTTTTGGTTTACGAAAAGAGTTATTATCAATGCTCAATGTTTAGATTTTATAAATATGAATACGTACGCATATTAAACACATTTTGAAACATAATTTTCATGCTCACATACAAACACTGTTTAGTTTAATTTGATATTTTGACTATTTACCACCATTATAGTATGTATATAAATATTTATAATATTATGTGTATATATATATATATTTATCTGTTTTATCTACCGTCATATGTTTATTAAATTTCATTTCAAAGGTTAGGTTAGGTTAAGTTGATTATTTTCAATTTTTATTAATGATCTTAATATAATATAATATCAATACTAATTTATTGTAGTATATAATTATTATATACTATATAGTATATACAGTATACACCTCTCGTAAGTCGTAATATTATTTTTTATTACTGTCATACAAATTATTATTTGCTAATGTTAATAATAATTATTTATATTATTTATACTATCGATATTCGATAGTCTCGAGGTAAGAGTACAACAATATTTCTGTATAAACGTTAACTATATTACAATTTACAATGTTTGAATATTATTATACACGTCATTATATATTCACTTAAAGCCGTTGCATTCGTTTTCGACGTTTAAATAGTTACGGCGAGTAAAAAAACTCAATTTTAAAAAGCGCTTTTTTACATTGAAGTGATTTGGTTGTATAAGCGCTGCGCATTTCCTTTTCTTTATAAGTAGTTTATTTATATAATACCTCTATTTAGGGTTTTTTGATCATAACAGTAGTTATCCTTCTTAGTCAACTCTAATCTAACGGCTAACGGTAATATTCGTAAACAAAATATAATAACACCGATTTAACCTAACTATGATTAACATTATAGGTTATAATTTCATATAAATTATTAGGTTTCAATATTTATAAATATTTAAATAATGTATACATGACATGTATAACGATAACGTTAGTGTAAGAATAAAAACATAATTCAATTAAAATAGTAAAACATTTTTACATAGTTCTATTTTATGATGAAGAATACGTCTTTTTAGCGTATTTGTAATTTCATTTTCAGAACGTCATAGTTTTTGGAATTTTCCATAGTATTATTTAAATCGGATATTATCTGGACACTGCAGCAGCTGTTGACGGAGAAAAATTGGTGCAACCAATAGCAATATAAAATCAAAGGAATATTAATAATAATAATAAAAGTAGTCCAAAATCTAGGAAAAACAATAATACTACGATTGAGCTTATGCAATACGGTATGAAACTTAATTTTTCCCGTACTTGGGTACCTCGCACTCGTACTCCAGGATACCTAGGATGTTTTACACTTATTATATTAAGGGACATTCAGCCAGAACAACACTAGCCGGACGTTTATTACAATAATATAATGAATCCGACGCCTCGTGTTTCTGTCGAGGACGGTAACATCGTTAGCAATATAATTATGTATAACGTGCGCTATCCTGTGAGCCCATCCACCGTATTACGTTTTATATTCGGACTCGGTGCCGAAACACTCCTGAACGTCCCTGGGGCTGCCTAAACAAAACGCCTCGACTACGTTATTATTATACTCGTAGGTACACATAATATCCGTTGGCGTCTGTAAAAGTCTACTAAGTAAATATTTTATAATTATAATATAAATTTACATAATATTAAGTTGTGACGTGCGTTTACGTCCGTGTCTATACTTACACGACTGACTTGCGAAAAGTGAAACGCCGCTACTCAGATGAGTATAATATTATTATCTTCTTATATATATTATATATCGCACTATGAAACGACTTTGTTATACCTAATATAAAAGTTGAAGTGTATAATAGTTATAGCGATGGAGCTGGTCGCGAGGAATATGAAATAAAAGAATATTTTTACTATTATTATTATCGTCGTCTTCGTCATTATCACCACCATCGTCATCATCATCATCATCATTGCCGTCGTTGTTTGGGCTGTACTCCGAAAACCGAAACGCTACTGCCTCCGCTTCTGTACCGATGCTGTGCACAAAACCTTTTTAATCAAGTCTGCCAACGCGCGTGAATTCTCGAAATTGATTCCCTCGGGACGTCGCGCGCGCGAAAACAGACGTACTCGGCGGCGCAACGTAGATGGATATATACAAAGTCGCTGCACTGTCACTCTCTCTCTCTCTCTCTCCTTCTCTCAATTTATACACACAATATAATATATATATATATTTATATATTATACTGTTTTGTGTATAGCCCTCAGGAATCGTTATATCCTTCAATTGTTATGGTAATTTATTCACAGTTCGAAGCGTCCGCGCCAAAGTTGCTGCAGGTCTTCTCTCCGCACTCCCGCGTTCCCGCGCTGCTCCCGTCAGTCCGACGGTTTCGAGTTGCCTCTCGCACGAGGAGTTAGCCTCGCAAGAAATTGAGATCCAACGTCTTCCGCCGCCTTCCCCCGCCGCACTTACCGTAGTTTTGATCGTCGTCTAACGAGACGTCGTTATTTCGTGTATATAAAACTCGCGCGAACGTGCAACTCGCAACGATATAGCAGTAATGCCAGTAATATTATATGTGTGTGTGTGTGTGTGTTAGCGTTTTTACCACTCTGCACGTATAATATAAACGAGTGGAATCGACGAAATATTAAATTTGTGTTCTCAGTTTCTCACAGTATACCAAATCGTATAAGTGACATAATAGTAATGTCGATGACTTTTTTTTTACTTACGAGACATGAGCAATTGTGTGTTGGAAGTAATAATTAATACTGGCAGTATATTATTATTGCTTTTGATGTTAGAAAAACGTCTCCCCGTCAAGTGATATTTAACTGATATACACCTAAAATATAGTAATTATTGTTAAGGCTTTATTTATTGTAGTATTATTGTAATACAATTATAATAGGTATAAGTAGCAGCGTATTTTCGAACGAATTATCAAAATCATTCGGAAAAAAAGATTATTAAAATACTAATTTAATTATGTTATATTATACTTTTAAAGACGTGTAATACTTTTTGAATTTGGAATTCCCTTTGTTCTTGTTCATAGTAGAAAAGAGTGATTTGTTATTTTGACTGGAACAATTTGTAGTCATGACACTTTTCTGAACGGATTTTGTTTTGAACAATCGATTTCTCACGCGCGGGATCTGCAGTTAGATGTAGTTAATAATATTTCATTTTGCTAGTAAATAAAACATCATCAATATGAATGAAATTATTGTTTTAAAATGTTGAAACTTGATCGATTGGTAGGAAAAAACAATTAATCTACGTCAAATTGCCCGTTTGAAATAATGTCCTCATCTCAATACCAAGACTATTTTCAGTTTATACCAAGGTAATATAAACATGTAATGTAAGTTCATGTAAAATGTAACATACAGTCAATTTCATTAAAATTATTTATCAAACAATAATAATGTTTGAATAACACTTTTTATTTTAATGAACTTTATACATTATATTTTAAAAAAATCCATAATTTTATTAATCAACTGCGTTTATTTCAATAATATCACAGACGGTAAATCGAATTAGGCATATTTAATATGCGTTATATGAACTAATATATGAATGTGAGAAGAATATATATTTAACTGAATGTGCGTTTGTGGGTAAGTAGATTAATGATTGGTCATTTGCAATAAACTACCTACATATTATGATATACTCAATACCAATATGATATGTAAATTTCAAATTCATAGATAACTTGTAATATACCAAACGACCTTTTATACATTTATTCTATAATTATGGTTTAACGATCATGTCATTAGTAGTATTAAATATCATGTAACGTTTGTGTTAGAATATATATCTATATTTTATTTCAAAACATGCAAACTTGCAGTAGTTTATTGCCACACGTATGATATGTTAGAAGAAATAAATACAATATAATAATATAAGTCATAATATATCGTTACTATAACGACACATATTACGACTGACCTTCAAAACTGCGAATAGTAGGTTCCTGTATAATATATATATTTCATTTCGAAAAAAAAACAAAATATTATTGCAACAGAGTTGTACCAATATAATATTAATACTTAAGTAGGTAGTATACCTATAGACACTAGACAGTACATATTATAGTACATTATTGTACAGTACGAAAAATATACTAAAAATTAACATTAATACCATACAGACAAATAGGTTACAAATATAACGATATAACTGTATTTTATTTTAAAAATATAGTAAATATATATCATATAAATATAATTAGACATAACTGAGCCAATTTTAGACGTAGAGTTAAATTAGATTAAAATCGCACAAATATACTCAAAGACTCAAGCATGTAATCATTTTCATCCACAATATAAGTATTTAATTCTCAGTAACAAATTTGACAGCAATGTCATTGCGTATTACAAAAAACATCGACTACATTATATATGTTCAACAAAATTGAAATTCAACAATTAATACTCTTATTATTTTATTATAAGTGATATATTTTAGGTGTTAGTTTACGTTTCATAAATAAATTTGAATCATTTAAAAACATGAGTAATAAATTACAAATCATCTACCAGTTACCAGTTAATTTACCTATTAACTTTGATGATAAACCCATAATGTTGGTAGAATGTCGTACGTGCTTATTTTGTCGTGGAGTGCTATTGGATTTTTTTTTGATTTTTTTTTTTACCTTCGTTCAGAATATAAATTCGTATTTTGTTTTTAAATCTATACCTATACCTGTATATGATCAGTGAACACCGGGAACAGAATTTTATATTATAACGTCGACCTGGGGAGATTTCGATTGCTTCAATTGGATGTGATGGTGAGGAAGGAAGGGTTCGTGGAAGTCGTCCATAAATATATATATATAAAACATATTATACAATAATATATTATATATATATATACATGGTACATATGACTATCGTGACTACCAGCCGGTGGCGGCCGCGGCCGTGAGTAGAAACGAAAATAAAATATAAGCCCGCACCGGTAGAACCCCCAAAGATTTGCCCCGGACACGGTCGTATCGACGTTTGATTTGATCGTTCGTCGTTAATCTTCAGATGTCGTGTGGCACAGCCGCCGCCGCTGTACAGTCGTTTAAAAACACTGTCGTTTGATAATGGCAGGCAATAAGTTAAGTCACAGTGTTTTTTCTATCTCTCTCTCTCTCTTACTCTATCCTCCCTCCATCCAAATTCACCGTTCTCTCCATCTGACCTCCTCGGCGGACGGCCGTTTGTACCGATTTAATGTCGCCATTGTTCTTGTGTAGAATAAAAAAAACAAAACAAAAACAACTAAGCACACGAAACGGTTTACGTCTCAATTTAAACGGTGGCGGCGGACCCATCGACAGAATGTGTATTATATATTATTATCATTATGATATCATTATTATTATATGGTGTTCGGACCCCCTCGGGAGACGAAAAGAACCGTATCGGACCAAAGCATCTATGTAGCAGGTATACAGCGGGAGCTACTGGAAGGTACCTACAGTGCTATAATAATATTATACTTTATTATAATATATAATATATGCGACATGCGTACATAAAACAACGCCTATTTTATAATGGCATTGATTTTATAATAATAATATATGTATATTGTATACTGTATAGGTACCTATAGTGTTTAGATATCCGAATCGTTCTGCATGGATTCAACAGTGTCATAAGACGTCATTACCTACATACATGGGTACGGCGCACAACGAAAAGGGTTAAAGACCTACCTATCTATGTATATTCTATTACAATATTGTTTTCTCACCATACGAAATTAATAAATACATTTTTTTCGTAACAACGATAAACTAATACAAATACATAAAACTAATATTTTGAACTAGTCATCGGTACATGTTGACTCTAAATATACGGAAATTGTGTTTTTTAAATTGAGTTTTCGTTACTTCTATAATTTTATACACAAATATAAATTTTAAAATAAATTATTTTCATGATATAATATATTGTTTACTGTAATTCCTAGATAACTAACTTTATATAATATTTTTATTATTATTTGCTAGGCAGTTAAATAATAGCAGTATAATACTGATTACGTCGAATACGTGGGATATTATATTCTTTATTGTAATCTCAACTTTATATGTTTTGCATATCTAATTAATGGTATTGCAAAAATTTATTCGCAATAAATTATTAAACACATTGTTATATAACTAATGAATAATTTTGGCATGTTTAGATTAATTAAAAATAACTTAGATTTAAAATTTTTTTTTAAGCAGAGAAACGCAAAAATAGAAGATTAGTATTTATTTAATCATTACAATAATTTCTATTATTTCATATATATATATATATTTATTATTAGTCACCAGTGTCCGATTTAAAAAGGCCAGTAATTTCATACGACTCGAAACAATTGGATCGCCCGTTATCCTGCATAAATAGTATAATAAAGTGAATTCTGAAAAAAAAAACTTTCAGTGTATATAGTTTCAGTTAATCTATATAATATATATAACACAATGTTTTATTTTTTGGCTTCTCATTTGTTTATAAAAGCTCCATATTTCGTATGATAGAGCATCATTCACCGGATTCACAAAACTACAATTTATATTACAATATTGACTGTCGTGTTTTAATAATCTATAATAATCTTCTTCATTTACACTAAATATTGTAAGTCGAAAATCGTGTATGCTACTATTATAGTTATACCACGCAGCTGAATAATCATATAGTCATATAGGTAGCTATAAATATATGGTTTTATTATTGATCAACTGCAAGGACGAAATTTTTCAAATTTTATATTTCTTAAATTAAAAAATAAGTAGTCGTTATACTGAAAAAGGTTTACTACGTTAAAAAAAATATTCACGAATGCATAGCAATAATGTTACATAATGTTATGTGAATATTTGAATTATTTTAGTTTCGTACTGTCATAATGTTATGGCAGAATTTTTAAGTTTAATATATTATTCATTATCCGTGGTCGTGATCAGTTGATATAACTTATTTATAAGTGACTGTTTATATGACGTGTTACAAGTAGGTACGTTAATGACCCATGACTTTCAAGAATATTTACAAAATATTATGTATAGGTATATAATATAAACTGGTGGTAATTATTGACGATGAACGTGCATACTGTATATAGGTACGTGTGTTGGGTAATTTTCGATATATCCGCGTGTTCAAATGCCGCGATAATTATACTCAGCCTGCAGGTCTTTTGTGCTATATATACTCGTAGTTCCAAGTACAGGTATATAGTATATATATCTAATAAATATATACGCGATGATCGTGCGTTTTAGTTTAAAACTCGATCCGTGCCTTATAAATATACAACCGCCTAATTAACGTTCAAATGTCGTACAAGCATTACCGACGCTTACTTATACATACATCCTGAACTAAATCGTCCGATGAAATATAAGTAAATAAGTATAACAACGACCTAGCTCAGTCACAGATACACCTAATGTATGTGTATATGATATATATATATATAATGTGTGTATGTGCGTGCGTAGACTTAAAGGATGTAAAAACAGAAAAAGATATTATTTTAAAATAATTTAATAATACTCCAGCCCACGTATTTAACCTCCCTCGAGTTGCACAGACTCGCACTGCATGCGTGTTGTAACAGTAGAACTCGTTGTGCGCGTCTCCATCCCCTTCGTCAGCTCATCGCTCATACTCAGATGTCGTCACCACGTGTGACAATACATAGGTTCCTACCCATATCCACAATATTATAATATAATATGTTATTATCGCATGCAGCGGTTTATCAAAGCGTATATATATCATTATAATATTACTCTGTGCTGTACGCGTATTGTTATGCTCCAAAAAGCAAAGAACAATTGGAGAAAACACAACGCGCGAACTTATTGTAGGTATATTGTATTGTTGCATTTCGGTCATATAATATGTTACCTCACGTTTGCGTTTTATACTATTCCTTTTTATTTTTATCACGAAATAACAATATTGCCTATACACATATCTACCATAGTTACTGTAGGCTAAATAATTCGAAAATTTCACAATATCTCGTGATGTAAATATATAGCTATATTTATGTATTTATTTATTGCTTTGTACGATTAACGCACCCTTCAAAATAAATGCGTTTTGGTTTTCCATGTATAAACGTAATGAAATTATACGACGTTAGTATACCTGAATAAAATATATATGCGAGGCATGCGATACGCGAGAAACGAATTTTACGGAAAATTAAAAAAAACTACCAATTACTATATAGCTGAATATATTCCGCGAGCTTCCCTCTTACTGTTTTCCTTTCGGTTTTTGATATTATCGTTACGTATAATATTCGTGTACATACCGTACGTCATTTTACGTGCACGTCGAGGATACAAAGAGTTTTCAAAGTGAATAATGAGATTTAATTCGTCAACGTGTTTTACGCACAACGTATATATTATAATATATATTCGTGTATATATTCTTTGCACGCGTTTAATTATAACGAACGGTTTAATTATTCACGCGCGGGTTGTTTCGTTTGTGTCGGGAGTTAATTGGTATATTATTATCGTTTGATAACGTATTACACTGTATTACATTATATATTCTCTCACGGAAATGTAATAACTAAATGAAAACAAAAAAAAAAAAAAATACAATTAACACGAAAGCAACGAATAGAACATATATTAGCCATAATATGTACATATCTATGCACATGTTATTATAATACAAATACAGTCTATTACTATTACAAATGGCGGTGTATATTTCGGTCCGTTTGAGACTTGAGTTGTTTTTTTAAGTATAATATTATAATATACTATGAGTTTGAAGACATAATATCGTGTATAATACTATATACATTGTTTACCATTGGGTATAGGTTGGGCATTATATATACTTACTGATTCGGAGTGAAGATAAAAACACAAAATCAAGAGGTCGTTAAATAATATTAATAACCCAAACGACGACTTATTTTGTGATATGTATAATTTAAATAAAATAAAAACACGGATAACAAGATTATTCGATATACGCGTATTATCGCTGGCGATCGTGGAACCTTATCCACCGTCGGATCCATCACTGGTTTGAACTTCACAAAAATGCACCTAGTCCGCGATCTGTAGAATACCGGTAATATTATAATAATATAATGATAATATATGTAATATTGCACATAAATCGCACGTACACCATTCTTCGTTTTCATCAACAATATGAGAAACGTCCCGAGAGCTATAACCACCGTAGCAGTAGGTATGTAAAAATAAATAATAACAAAATTAATATAACTCTCTAGCTGCAAGAAATAATAAAATAATAACTATAGCCGTGTATTATACGTTTTATATTGGATGAAGTCAGTTCCCGTCGAATAGACTCCGTCTGTCACGTCATATATCAATCACGCGTCGTGTGGCTGCGTTTCATCTCCGATGTTGCTGCTGCGATGCGAGTGAAGAAGCAGCAGTAATAGACCGCCTCGGGAGTCAGCGCGTCAGTCGGTGCAGCTGAATTCCTCCGCTCATATACGCCTTTTAACTATGGGCTGGTTAATACATAATAGCAGGCAGTAGTTATATAGAAGTGTACGCATATTATTCAGTGGATCACAGACCTGGTGTACTGGAAAAAAAAAAAATCAAATCAAATTGCCTTTTGTTGCGGTGCGTACCTATAGGTACAGCTCCGAAGATTTCGTTTTATGGTTCTCCGCAGCCATTAGTCACCATATATATGATAAATTTATAAACGCGTGTGCGCGTATCTATACACCACAGTCTCGTTTATAATTAATGTTCAGTTGGACTGTTTTTTGTTTTTGTTTTTTTTTTCTGTTTCATTTAACCGAAAAATCAAACGAGTCAGATCGGCTTCGAGTAGCGCGATATGTGGAAAGAATATTATATATACCTGCGCAAGTCATCTATGTAAGAATTCGAAAATTTCATCGAGAAACCAAACGTTTAATTAGTGTGTGGACGCGCATGTATAATACATATACCTATATAATATATTTACGTACATCATACATGTACGTATATATATATTATGTACAATAATGTTATAATAAATGTATGTGTGTGCGATCTAAGCTGCTGATCGATGATTGGGTCCGCCAGCCGAACAGGTTTTTATGGACGACGTCATTTGTCAGTCGCCGAACCGCCTCTCAGGACTAAATTGTAAGTACGCGACTACCGCGG